>NC_092375.1:176036596-176336596 GCF_030028105.1 Mobula birostris | reverse complement strand
CAGAATAAACTGGAAGAAGGTCTGAAGAAGGAATCTAGTAGTCAGCTTCATTCCCCTATTTTATTCTTTTTTTATCTGCAGATCATTCATAATATATAAATGAAATTGCTGTTCTTTTGGAAATACTTCTAAGTTCCAGAGAAAATAACTTCACCAGAACACGAACACATCTAAAGTGGTCACATGACAAAGCATATCACAGATACACAACAGCTGCAGTCAAAAACATGCACAGTATAAAATGAGAGCTGGAGAATATTCCTTTTGAAGTTTAAATTTCCCTACACTCAAAACTAGTAGCATGCTGCATCTTGCTTTTTCATTCACACTACTCATTGTTGGTGGTGGTTCTGCACTGCAATGCTGTGTGCCTTCATCTTGAAAATTGCTTTTTCTTACATGAGTTACATTTTACTTGATTTTATGAGCTTTCCACATCAGACATTAAATCATTTTAGACCATAACTATGAATGAACGTAAAGTGTTTCGTTTCCCATGCAGCTTTTCCATCCACAAGCCACCACAAAGAAATCAAGTTTAACACATTTCCAGCTATTGATATTTCCAATCTTTATCCATACAGCTCTCCTTGAATTCGAGCTGCTGACTCTGGACCGATGATATGAGTGTATGATGGAAGCCTGTTCAGTGTATGCTTATGGTTTTATCCCTCACCTTATGTACAGATACTCCTGCACCTAGCATCACACTTCGTACATACAATCTATCTATGTACAGTATATAAGCTAATTCTTGTACATACTGCCACATTCAGTTATTTATACATTGTGTTTTATAGGATTGCTTTTATATTTATTGACTTTTCTATTATTTTTGTTTTCTTCATGCTTATTCTTTTTTTTTAATGCTGCATCAGACCTGGAGTAACAATCATTTCATTCTCTTTTACACTTCTGGACTGAAGAATGACGGAACAAACTTTGTAACAGTGGTGATTGCCAGGCTTACTTGAACTGGGGCTGTTAATGTGAAATTCCGTCTCTTTAACCCAGGAGAGATGTAGCCCAAGTGGACCCAAGTGCAGAGGAGACCAGAGATGAGAATGAAGTTGAATGAAGAACCTTCACATGAGGATTGGTTTGTAGAGAACACAGGTTTGGACTCAAGAAACATGACACACGGGGTAGGTTAAACTAAGGACTGAGCAAAGACAAACAAAATGGAGGGAACTCAAATAGTGAAACAAAACAAGGCACATAAGCACTGATAACTAAATCGAGACACAGGTGAAAATGATCAACTAATAACCAGGCAAGGAGATGGGAACAAATCAGTGGACTAGACAGAAAGGGTTTTATTCGGGAGCAGGAGACATGAAAGGTGGAGTTGATACATTTGCTGTGTGGCAAGTGACTGGGTTGATCAGATAGAGAACCTTGAATGGTCCGATGTGCTGTGGCACCAGTTTCCCGTTTAACACCCCCGTCAATGGCCAACTACCAGAACCACCTCTTGAACTCCAACACACAGAGGAAGACCTTTGGTGGAGAGCCAGACTCTTTGACCGGGATGGAATGCAGGAGCCAGCCATACTCAGCGTTTGCCATGTCGCTGTAGTCGCAGAGAGGCCTTCAGCAGGGCTGCCCAGGCTTTCCTTCACTTCTGTTGTCAACAACAGACCAGATGTTCAGCAAATGGGATTCTCACCTCAGACTCCTGCTCAGAAAACCAAGGGGGTGCATAATCAAGCTGACATTCAAGGGGACACATACCTGTAAAAGAGTGGTGCAGAATGTAATAAGCAAACCCTGCCCAGAACAGATGATCACTCCAAATGGATGGGTTGTCCGACACAAGGCACGCTAGGGACTTCTTTAGGTCCTGGTAGGCTTTCTCTGTCTGCCCGTTGGACTGAGGTGAAATCCCAGTGAGAGGCTGACTGTAGCTCCAATGAATACCTTCCAGAACAAAGAGGTAAACTCAGTGTCTTGGTCAGAAAATATGTCCCGGGGAAAGCCGAGCACTCTCAGCATGTGTTGCAGCATAAGTTCAGGCTTCTTCCAAGCTGTGAGGAAGTTGAGCAGGGGCACGAAGTGGTAGGTCTTGGAGAATTTGGTTCACCAGCACCGTAATCATGGTGTTACCTCAGGATGGTGGCAGATCGGTAATGAAGTCCATGGAAGTATGGGACCAGGGACTGGAAGGAATAGGCAGTCAGTGTAGCAGCCCCTGTGGACAAAAACTGAGTTCATTGTTCGAGGCACAGATGTGATTGGCAACTACATATGTTTTAACATCCCCATCGATGCCCGACCACCAGAACACCTCTTGATGAACTCCACCATTCGCGCAGTCCCTGGATATCCTGCAATACATGATACATGTCCCCAATGTAACAGATCTGAACAGACAGAGTTAGGGATGAACAGGTGACCCAGTGGGACATTCCCTCGGTCTGCCTGCTGCTGTTGTGCTCTCCTGACAATGGTCTCAACCCCCCATCGGACTGCTGCCACAGCATGGAACTCAGGAGAATAGGTTCTGGGATGGCAGCCAGGTCTAGCTGTTCTAATTGCCTGGAGAAGGTGAGAAACTTCTGCTTGCTTGAACCATGCAACCATAAAATTGAAACAGTTAAGCCTGACATGAATTTTAACCACTTTGCCTCTTGAATATGGGTCAAGTTGTTGTGGTTATCCAGACCACAAATGGATGTTTGGGCCCTCCAGCCTATGTCTCCACTCTTCCAGAGTTAATTTGACTGCCTGCAGCTCTCTATCCCCTATGTCACAATTCGTCTCCAGAGGAGGGAGTCACCAGGAGAGGACCAGGTCCTGGACCAGGTTGCATGCAATTCGGAGATTCAGTTCAGAAAAGATGGTCATCCCTTGCAGCAACTCAAAAGCCATGGTCATCAGTGGCAAGGGGTATCGGTTCTTTATTGTGATGTTTTTCAGGCCAGATGTTAGGGCATACAGATGTAATTCTCCATAGCCACCCTTTCTGGAACTGACAGGGAGTAGAGTCTTCCTTGGGGAGGGAACGTTGTGGCTCTTTCCTTACTAAAACCTCTAGCTGGTCTGCATATTCAGTAGAAACTTGGGACAGCCCAAGAGATTTGAGTAGGCAGCCTGGAAGAAGTGGGTAGACAGGTAGCAAGGCAGGAAGAAGATCATCCCTGGAGTGTACGGTGGACCATTTAATTTGTGGGTTGTGGAGGGCTAACCAGGGGTATCCTATGATCAACAGGAACTCAGGAGAATGAACAATGTGAAATTGGATAGTCTCAGTATGCTGTTCTGCATATAGACAGGTGGAAGCAGTGAGGTGGCCGATTCTGCCAGGGCCCAGAGGTCTTCTGTCCAAAGCCGCAGCTGTGATCGATTGGTGGAGACAGGTCAGAGAAGTCAGAGATGTCTGGCTAACCTGAGGTCCATGAAATTGCCTGCTGCACGAGAATCCATGTACACTCCAAGGGCATGTTGTTAATTGTCACAGGAGATGGCGGTAGGCTGCACAGCCCCAGATGTAGCAGACCCGAGAGGAGTGGTGGAACCCTTCACAGATCTCCTTTACCTGGATGGGTCTGGATATTTTCCCTGACAACTCAAGACAGGCAGAACAGAAATGACCTGGCTCACCACTGTAGAGACAGCTCTTTCCCTTCATTTCTCCACTCAGCTGGAGAAAGTCACCTTCTACCCAGTTGCATAGTCTCCTCTGGAGAAAGTTGAAGGGACCTGGGGGGGGGGGTGTGCATGACCGCACAGAGGATAATGAAGTTGGAGGGGCTCAGAGACTAGTAGCCCTAGATGCCTGACTGCAGTTCTCCCTTCTCCTTTCATGGAGTAGACTGTCGATCCAGATGGAGGTATCAATGAGAGTCTCAACATCTTGAACAGGGTCTCTGGCTGCCAATTCATCTTTAATTTCACCTGACAGCCACCAGTGGAACATGGCTGTAAGGGCTTTAGTACTCCAACGACACTTTATCACCAGGGTGCAGAATTCAATCGTGTAGTCAGCCATGCTACGGGTATCCTGATGAAATTGGAGGAGTCAGATGGTGACCTCTCGTCCACTGAAAGGGTGGTCAAACACCCTCTACATCTTCCTAGTGAAGAGGAATACAGTTGCACAACTGAAGATTTCTTTTCCTAGAGCACTGTAGCCCAGGCGAGAGCTTTCTCCAGAGTGGCGAGAGATGATACAGGCCACTTTGCAAGAGTTGCAGGGGAACTTGTTGGGTTGTAGCTTGAAATCCAAAGAACACTGAACAAGAAATTTCTACAGGTCCCTGGATTGGCTTCAAAATGCTCAGGCACCAGAAAGTTTGGAGATCTGGGAGTGGGGGTGGCAGCAGGGGTTTTGCTGACTCAGCTGGATGATCTCAGTGAGCATCTGAAGGACAATCGAGATCTGCTGGAGCACGCGTTCATATCCACTCACTGTGACATCCTGTCTAGCTGGAGATGCTCATACTCTGATGGGTTCATGTTGTGGACCAGTCTTGCTGGAGTAGAGGCGGTTACCGGGATGAGTTGAACCAAGGCTCTCGTGGCAAAGTTCCATATCTTTAACCCATGAATTACCAGTGGAGATGTAGACCAGGTAGACTCAAGTGCAAAGGAGACCAGAGACAAGGATGGAGGTGAACAAAAAATCATTACTTAAGGGTTAGTTTGCAGAGAATATAAGTTAGAACTTGAGAATTACTGTACACAGGGTATGTAAACTCAAGAATAATCAAAGACAAACGAAACAGAGAAATCTTAGATAGAGATACAAAACAAGCCACAGCTGCATTGATATCTAAAATGAGACAGAGGTGAAAATAATTAACTAATAATTGATTATTTAACAACTTTCAAGAGGGTGAACCCTTGCAAGGCATTAGGCCCTGATGGTGTACCTGGTATTGAAAATCTGTGCCAACCAACTGGTGGGACAGTTCAAGGACATCTTTAGCTTCTCACTGCTGCAATCGGAGGTTCCTACCTCCTTCAAAAGAGCAACAATCATACCAGTGCCTAAGATGAGCAGCGTGAGCTGCCTCACTGACAATTGCCCAATTACACTCACATTTACTTTGAGAGGTTGGTCATGGCCAGTATCAATTCCTGCCTCAGCAAGGACATGGATCTGCTGCAATTTGCCTATTGCCACAATAGGTCTACGGTTGGTGCAATCTCACAGGCTCCCCGCTTGGCCTTGGATCACTTGGAGAATAGCAATACCTAGATCAGGCTGCTGTTCATTGATTACAGCTCAGCATTCAATCAACAAGCTCCAGAATCTGAGCCTTTGTACTCCAACTGGATGCTTGACTTCCTCACTGGGAGACCACATCAGAGCAGATCAGAAATAACACCTCCTCCTCACTGACAATCGGCACTAGTACCCTCAGCATTGTTCTCTTTATCTTTCAACATCCACGATTATGTGGCTAGGCACAGCTCAAACGCTGTCTATAAATTTGTCAATGACAAACTGCTGATGACACAACTATAGTTGGCAGACTTTCAGTTTGTGACGAGGAGGTGTACAGGAGCAAGGTAGATCAGCCAGTTGAGTGGTATCGCAACTAAAATATTGCGCTCAGCATTGGTAAGACTAAGGAATTGATAGTGTACTTCAAGAAAGGGAAGTCAAGCAAACACAGACTAGTTCTCATTGAGGGATCAGCAGTGGAAAGGGTGAGTGGTTTCAAGTTCCTTGGTGTTAACATAGAACATAGAACAGTACAGCACAGTACAGGCCCTTCAGCCCACAATGTTGTGCCGACCCTTAAACCCTGCCTCCCATATAACCCCCCACCTTAAATTCCTTCATATACCTGTCTAGCAGTCTCTTAAACTTCACTAGTGTATCTGCCTCCACCACTGACTCAGGCAGTGCATTCTATGCACCAACCACTCTCTGAGTAAAAAACCTTCCTCTAATATCCCCTTGAACTTCCCACCCCCTACCATAAAGCCATGTGTCCTCTTGTACTGAGCAGTGGTGCCCTGAGGAGGAGGCACTGGCTGTCCACTCTATCTATTCCTCTTAGTATCTTGTATACCTCTATCATGTCTCCTCTCATCCTCCTTCTCTCCAAAGAGTAAAGCCCTAGCTCCCTTAATCGCTCATCATAATGCATACTCTCTAAACCAGGCAGCATCCTGGTAAATCTCCTTTGTACCCTTTCCAATGCTTCCACTTCCTTCGTATGGTGAGGCAACCAGAACTATAGAGAGTTATCATCTCTGAAGATCTATCCTGGGCCCAAAATATTGATGCAATTACAAAGAAGGTTATAATTCACTGGCAATAATTCATTAGGTGTTTGAGGAGACTTGGTATGTCACCAAAAATTCTTGCTTCTCACTTTGATTCTAATATTCAAGGAGGAGGAATATCAGAGCCTGGAGGAATCTGACACCACCTGGTGATCAGACCAAAGCATGATATTATTGAATCTTGAATCTGGTATCCGATTACATTGATCTAATATAGACCTGATCTATAGAGACTAAAATGTGAATGGTGCTTTCAAAACAGCATTGAGCATGGCTGAAAAAGAAATAAGATGGCAGATGCTGGAACTGAAATAACGACCGAGATTTTGGAAGAACTCAGCCAGTCGAGATTAGAATAGAATAGAACTTTATTGGCATTGTTGAAGACAACAAAATTGTGGTGCTACTCCAGTCCATGCAAAGCAGATTTTTTTTTTAGAATTCCCACATTTATATGCAATAAGTGACATTGATAGTCCATAAATTTGAAAGGCCATTGGCTTTCTCCCCCTGCAGTGTTCCCTAACTCCACATCTCCCACCACAACTCTCTCACCTCCTTTCCTGCCATGTTTCCACCATCCGCTCCAATCTCCCATTCTCTGCTCCGACTGATCAATCCTCGCCATAGCTCTCAGCTCTCTTCACCCACGCCTGTGCATCTGTGCTCGACATGATGTCAAACTCCTCCTCTGCTGCTCATGCTCGTTTTTATTCTCACTAGAAATCGTCTTTGCTGACAGTCTATCCTCTCGTCTCCCATATTCCCAATCCAGCAAATCCCTCCTGACCATCCCCTCTAACTCTTACCCTCCCTTGATCTAATCATTATGAATTGTCTAAGTGACACTGAATGCCGTGATTTCTCTATACACACCTCCCACCCACTCCAACCTGTCCTGATCTGATCCTGTAGCAGTCTACTCTCTGCAAATCAGATTTACACGGACAAGGCTTGTGCAGTGGTGATCTAGTGAAACAACCACGATCTTACAGTGGCCAAATTTTGGCTCTCAGGCACATCCACGTACCTGTGGATCATCCCACCAGCTAGCAGCATCTCTCAGATTGTCAGAGATCTCATCTCAGCCTCTATCTTGGCAGTTCCCCAGTCCTGCATTGCCTGGTCCTCCCTCTTACCCCAGGTGCACATGCTGGACTGGTGCTTTTCTACGAAGCCTGTTTATGTGAGGAAGTCACACTTGTCCACATCCTCCACTGCAGCTTTGTACCGCACCACTTCCAAAATCAAGGTACCCTGAGCTACATGAAATTCAGAAACAAAACTGCAAATGCTGGAAATTTAAAGTCAAAACAAAAAATGCTGGAAGAACTCTGCAGGTCAGGCAGCATCTGTGGAAGGAGAAGTAGACTGCAGGCATTGCATCTGAAATAAGAAAGGAAAAGGAAGTTAGGCTAAAGAGCAGAGAATTGGCAAGGGGATTGGTGGAACAAAGCCAATGTATGTAATACGAACAGTTAAGAACCTTTGACTGTTTATTATTGTTGTGATGTCTGGGTAATGTTGTATAGTCAGGCCTATTGAGACTGCTAGATAGGTCAGAATATACAAATGAATAAAAAAGGAAGGTCATGTTATTAAACACAAATGGACTTTTCTGATACAAACAGAAAGAGAGAGCAAGTTGGAGAATTCAATGTTGCCTCCTGTGGGCTGCAATGTGCAACTATAAAAACTAGATGCTTTTCCTTGGTTTATATTGTGATTCATTGTAAGAAGACCACAAACAGAAAGGATAGATTAGGATGGTGAAGTAAAATGGCAGGTACCTTCTGAAGATTGAATGAAGAATCTTGGCAAAGTAGGCAACCAGTCTGTGTTTGTAGAGCTGCATGGTATCCCAGGCTATTTTGTTCAGAGTTGACTGTCATTTTATACATTGTAACGTAACTTCAACTCATTTTATTCTGTTGCCTCCGTGACATAGATCATTGTTGTGATGTTTTTTCTAATTATTACTAGTTGTTAGTGATTATGTGCTCGTTAAATATTCCAAGACTTCTGACTATTGAGAAGATACTTTGATTTACCTCTCTTAGGGCCAAGATAGATGATTCCACATGAAACTTCATTTGCCACATTCTTCCCATCCATTCTAATCTATCAACATCACACAATAAATTCCTATCCTCACCTGCATTTTTTATTTGTTTTCATCAGTAAACTTTAATATTCAATTCTCTATTACTTCTTATATAGAGTAAACTAATCATAAGCTTACAAACAAGAGAAAATCTGCTAATGCTGGAAATCCAAGCAACACACAAAAAATACGGGAGGAACTCAGCAGACCAGGCAGCACGTATGGAAAACAGTACAGTCGACACTTCTGGCCAATACCCTTCGGCAGGAGTGCCGTAAAAACCCTTCCAGCTGAAAGGTCTCGGCCTGAAACATCAACTGTACTCTTTTCCATAGATGCAGCCTGGCCTGCTGAGTTCCTCCAGCATTTTGCGTGTGTTGCTAGTCATAAGCTTCATTTATCTTACTATCAGTGACTGCACATACAAACTGTTGGAGGAACTCAGTAAGTCAAGCAGGAGGGAGATGAACAGTCGATGTTTCAAGCTGAGACCCTTCTTCAGGACCGGAAAGGACTGCGGCAGAGGTAAGATGATGCCAGATAACAGCTTCTTCGAGCTCACCTGTGAAAGCAGCTGAATCTCTTCCCTTTAGTGTTTCATTTATGCTTCTCAAGGAGGATGGGGTTCTGTTGGAGTCCATGATCCACAGCTGCACTCAAATTGCAGTTCTTTGTGGCAATAGTTCCCCCTCCCAGGGCGCACCAACCGACCGTTTCTTGATATCCCAAGGATGCGGCCTGGAAGGAGTGCATGTCTTTGGGGCAAAGCATTGCGGCCCTGTAGACAGGCTGATTGTATGCTAGTATCACGGACTGCGGCACAACAGGAGAAACGGCTAATTGGCTGTCGCAGACCTCTGTACTTGCGTGATCTCTCTCTCTCTCTCTATTGTTTCTCTCTATCTCTTTCTCTCTATCTCTCTATTGTTTCTCTATCTCTCCCTCTCTATCGCTCTCTATCTCTCTATTGTCTCTCTCTATCTCTCTCTCTCTCTCTCTCTAGCTCTCTCTCTATCTCCCTCTATCTCTCTTTCATTTGCTGATGATACTCATGTCAGTGAGCTCAGAATAAAGTTATGTGGCAGACTTTAGCATTGTAATCAGCGAGTTGTTTTATCTTGCAGTTTGAAGGGTGACACCTCTCTGTCCCTTTATTAGGGAGAAAGAGAGCCTGTGGCATGTTAAATTGTTGGACGAACAATTAATTTTTGTTGTATTGCAGATCATGGTCTCTCGTTGAGGGTGACCACTTTGTTGAGCACCTTCCCTCCAACCATGGCAACAGACAGGATCATCTGGTGGTCAGCTATTTCAATTTCTCACAATGACATACCTGTCCACAGCCTCTTCTACTGCCACCCTGAGGCCATATGCAGGCTGCGGGAACAGCACCTCATATTCTTTCTTAATCTTCTCCAATGTGACATATCAACATCAATCTCTCTAACTTCTGGTAACCATGCCTCTCTGTTTTCATTCCACAACCCACCACCCCCCCCATCTTATTTTTCCTCATTCCTTTGGCCCCCTCACCCGTTCCCTTCTGCTGACCCACCCTCACAGCCTGCCCATCACCTTCCTCTGGTTCACTACCTCCTTCCATTTATTCCATGGTCTACTGTCCTTTCCTGTCAGGTTTCTTCTTCTACAGCCTTCGCCTCTTCCACCTATCGCCTCCTAGCATCTCACAGCATTTTATTTCATGCTCACTCCTCACTCATCCACATCCCCCCCCACCCCAGCTGGATTCACCTATTACCTGCCATCTTGTGCTCCTTGCCCTGCCCTTACCTTATTATTCTGGCTTCTGCCCTCCCTCTTCCCAATCCTCATGAAGTCACTTCCCTTTATGGATGCTGCCTGACCTTCTGAGTTCCTCCAACATTCTGTCTGTTGCTCTTGACTTCCAGCATCATTTGTGTCTCTGCCGTCAGTAATAACTGCCTTCCCGGGAAGTAATTTAATTGATTTTAAGAGTCTACAAGCACCCTCCCACTACTTAATATAGTCCAAGCTTCTAAACCTTCTGCCAAGCTCATTAATAATCTTTGTTTTGCCTGGAGTTATTTGCACCTGATCTTGTCTTGAAAATAGTCTACTTGATATTTGGATTTGGTTTCACAAATGGCCTTTCTTTTGATTCCAAAATCATATATTTTGACTTGATACTTTTCAGATGGTTCCAAAAAGACCAAAATATTGCTAAGAAATTTCTGTACTATCTGCAGCCATTGGATTTTTGCTAAATTCCCCATCTTAGATTAGATTCCACCTTGTTGTCATTGTGCAAAGTACAGATACAAAGCCAATGAAATGCAGTTAGCATCTGACCAGAAATGCAAAGAATAGTGTTATTTACAAAATAACTGCAAATAAAAAGTAAGTGCTATAAAATATAAAAGTGCTGAGACAGTCCAATATGGGTACTATACTGCTTAGTGCTGTGATGAGAGGTTCAGCAGTGTTACAGCCTCAGGGAAGAAGCTCTTCCTGTGCCTGCTGGTGCAGGAGCGGAGGCTCCTGTAGCACCTACTGGATGGGAGGAGGGTAAAAAGTCCATGGTTAAGGTGAGATGCATCCTTGATAATGCTTTTCACCCTGCCCAGGCAGCGTTTATGGTAGATGTTCTCAATGGTGGGCAATTGGGTGCCAATAATCCACTGGGCAGTTTTCACCACACACTGGAGTGCTTTGCGTTCCGATACGGGACAATTGCCATACCACACTGAGATGCAGTTGGTGAGTATGCTCTCAATGGTACAGTGGTAAAAGTCCATCTTGCACAATAGCCCAAATAATCTCTTTCGGGTCCCTTTCCATCTTTGTAATTCCAGCTTTCTTAAATTTAGAATTAAAAATATAGCAGCTATGCTTTGATTAATGAAATTGTTCTTGTAGTAATTTGTTCATCAGAACCAGTTCCAAATACTATCAAGAGAGAATTTTTACTTTTTATTTTCTGTAATATTTAATTGATATACCAAACCCCTTTGAAGAAAACCCCATTTGAAAAACAAATGTAACAGTATATTCCATCAGTGCAGTACATGTCAAGGATTCTGATCCAGAGATATATAATCAACATAAAATTCTGCCCACTCAGTTTTTAATTAATAGTTTAGGCTTAAAACTGTGCAATCTGACCTCTACATCTAAATTCCACATGCAGTTACTGTTTGTGAAGTTCTGGACATAAAACTGGCTTCATTTATCATTTGCCTTCAGATGCTCTCACTGACTGAAAGATCTGAAAGCTAGGTGGCTGTCCTACTAATCTAATAAAAATGACCACAAGTTCCTGAAAAGGAATAAAGTTGGATATTTTTGGTACATAATTTACATTTTCCCGCATGTAGTAATTCCTAATTTAATTCAAAGAAGTAGTATGTCTGCATATAGTATCAAATAATGAGACTTTTATCATATTTAGCTAGCAAATAGTATGTGTTTCTTTACTGATACTGTAAAAATATAAATGCAAGTAAGTTAATTTGAAAATGAATCTGTACTTTGTACATGTTCATTTTAATATTCTTTATATTCTTATTGCACTTCAGTTTTGCTTTATATTTAAATCTATGCAAATGTAAGAGTTCATGTTTCTCTATTATTGGAACACTTTACAATGTGAAGAACCTTTTAATGGATTTAGTGTGAATGACCTATATAATTGTTTTGGCTATTTGACATAATTGGTGCAGAAGGATTCGGAATTTCAAAGTCATTTGTGAATTTTGATGCTTTCAATAAATCTTTGTGCATTGAGCAGATAGTCCTGAAAATAGCAAAGAGTTGTGACCTGCCCTGAAATAATATCAATAAATCAGCTAATATGAGTATTGTATGCTGATATGGACATCAAGAAGGAATTGATTCAGAGATAATTTACACGGGATAACTACGTTTAAAGTAATCATTTTCTTGAGGCTTCTGTGGTAGATAAATTGGTTTAGTCTGCTTCTTATTTGGTGAGATATGAAAATCCCAAAACATTACACAAAAATAACTGATATCATGTGATCGCAATTGATGTGATCTGATTGTTATTATTGATTTGCAGAACTGTACAAGCTAGACTCCCAGATATAAGATAACTAGGAATAAGTAAGTCATTAAATATTACAGTTCTGAAATGAAATGGAAAATCTGACCTTGAAGGTGTGAGCTTAAATCGTTATCTTCACTTAAGTATATTAAAACATGTGCTTCATAGGGTAGGACATTTTGTTCAGAAGTTGATACACTAATAGAATTAGAGGGCTAATAACACCAATAAAATGATAAATTGCAACAACTCATTGTAACTAAGAAACTACCTTTGTTCATCTTCATACTGTATTGTACGTCCTGTGTAAACACTAATTCCTGCTATATTGATTTACAGGTACCCAATTTACTGACTAGTGTCAGCATTGCCGATGAAATAACTGATAGCATGCTCTGCATAGGGGAAGTGCTAACTTTCACTTGTTTTACGGCTTTTAAACCAAGGAAACAAGACATGTTATTCAATTGTATGTGGCGATGACGCTAATGAGAAAGGCAATTACACATGAAGAAACTCAAAAGATTGGCCACAGCAGCTGTATCATTGTGAAATCATTTTACAGCTGTTATTGAATAAATAACGTATTGATATTGAAAAACTCTCACAGCATGTTTGAATATAATTTTCCTACAACTAGTGTTTAGAATTTAATCCATTTTCTTATCTGTCAGCAAGCTACTTAAAATGTACTTGGTAGCTCTGCTGCAAGTCTATGCTACAAGTAGATGGGGAATCTGAGTGCACAAAATTGTCCTCAGAGTTTTCCATTTTCTTGCGTTACTGATGTATATATTGATGAAAGAAATCCTGATTAGAATGGTTTCAAACTCATGGATGTCTTTGATATTTTCTGCATATAACTGTGCTGGTTCCAGTGAGAACTTTATTTAAGGTTTTACTTATAAATGACCGTAGTGTAACAACACAAAAATAAAAGATTTATGGGTGAAACAGTGATCAGAACCAAGTTTCTATATTGTTCACACTGGGCTTCTTTAAAATCTTTGTCATGGAATAAAAAAAGCACTTTCTAAAACTAGATCTGAATTATTTACGCTTTCAATGAGATTCTTATCACTTTGGGAAACATGGGAGTTACAGTGAGAAATATGACTGTACTCGCAACTTGTCCTATACAATAACATTTAGCACTTTATTCTTGCCGAGATGAATACATCTGAAACACTCAACTCTCCTCACTCTCTCCATCTGTCCAATGCCATGCCTGTAGAGTGTCTCAAATACATATTACCAATAAAAGGTTCTTTATCAGCCACTCATAAATTTGATGTCCACTCTTTGAAATTAAGTGGCAGGATGGAGATAGTTATCTACCAAAGGAGATGTAAGGTGCTCCTTCCCTCCACTAGACTGTAGGTCACCTACCTAACCCCTTGATCAACGGGGCAACGGGGCAGGTGGTGGATGGTCACAAGTCAGCTACTTACAATGCAGTCCTAACACCTCTACCTTGGTGTCTCCACAATAGTTCACCCCTCCATTCATGCAAATATAAGACTAATGACCCTCTCATTACATCTATGACTCTTAATGACCCTCATGTGATTGGCATACCATTAAATAACTCACAAAGTTTATAAGCCGGAAAACTACCCACCATGGATTAGAACTGAAGAAGCCTCTCAGATGAGTGCTGAAACATCTTCCAGACAACACATCAAGTCCAGTCGCCTTGATTTACCACTGCTTGATATACAATGACCTGGATGACTGAGAACCTTCATAGACATAGTCCTGGTTATGTGACCACCGATGATAGTGAGACAATCTCTGAAGAGTAGTGATAACGGCTGGGGTCACCCATCTTGTGAAGGCACTGCCCGGAAGAAGGCAATGGCAAACTACTACTGTGGAAAATCTTGTCATGAACAATCATGGTCATGAAAAGACCATAACCGCCTATGCCATACGACATGGCACATAACAAACTCATTGAAAGTCAAAGGATTTAAGGTACACTTCAGATTAGAGTCATAGTGACACATAGAACAGAAACAAGCCCTTTGGCCCATTAGTTCAGAATGAACTTCAAGCCCCCATTGAAATTGATACTAATTTATTCTCCCCACCTTCTGCAACTTCTTCCAGATTCTTCCTTTCTTCTACATACTAGGACAAATTTACAGAATTAACCTATTAATCCATTTGTCCTTGGGATATGGGAGAAAACTAGAGCACCCGTGGGAAACCCATGCCTCCACGGAGTCACAGGGAGAACATACAAACTCCCACCAACAGTAGTGGAGGTCAGGATCAAACCCATGTCTCTGTTTGAACCAGTCAACTAACATCCTGATTTAGTAATGGAAACATTAGCCCTTTTATGTCAGTGATTGGTGCATCCCAAGAAAGAACACATAATGATTCAGATTCAGATTAGTTTATAGACAGTGAACCAATGAAATCCCTTTCTTCCATGATGCTCACAGAGGAAATAGTGTGCATGATAATAAATACGGCAATAACTATGACAAAAAGTGTTAAACAGCAGAATGGTGCAAAGATTGTAGTGCACATCTAAGGTAGTATGAAAAGAAATGCTAATCTCAGAATAACATGAGAAGAGTACAAAAACATAGCAGCATTGCCAAGAAAGGAATGTGAAAGAGGTGGTTGCTTCAGAAGCCTAATAATAGTGAGGAAGAAGTTGTTTTTAAGTCTGGACATCCTGGCTTTCATCCTGGCATGTTCTTCCATAAAGCAGGAGAATTAAAAGGGAAAAGCTGGGTGGCAGACCCCTTTAGGGATACTAGAAGATGGCCAGTAAGATGGCAGTGTGTTCGATCACAGTGGCTTCTATGGGGTCAATAATGATGTTAGTCCTTTTTAAATATATTTTTTATGATCACAAGACTCTGCTGAATATTAAGGACTTAAAGTACTGCAGGTTCACCCCATCAGCAAGTTGCTTGTTGGTGGAGAAGGTGAAGGAGCTGGACTTGGTACGAATCGTGTTGCTGCCTGTGTCAGACAGGGATTGGTGGAGTTAGTGCGTGAAGGCAATGGGCAATCTAACAGTGAGTGGATCATCTTAATCACTTGTTCTGTAATTGCGAGACCCTGTTGAACATTGTTAATGCGGAATGGGCATCAGCGATTCATTGATTTATTGAGGGAGTGGTCGAGCTGCGTGGCCACTGTTGTAGCAAGGTCTAGGCCTCAAACCGCAGTGTCGCCTATTTACAACCACCCAGGAGAGAGGCGTCAGAGTCGTTGCGTCTTGGATCCAGAGTAACACTGTTTTGTTTGGCTGTATTCATGGATATTCATGTATAGGTGAATGACAATTAAACTTGAACTTGAACTATTAGTCTTCCTGAAGCAACATAGCGGGCTTATTACGGTCTGAGGTTTCCTCTGAACCAGGGCAGAGCAGTAGATACCAGGCTGGGATACTTCCAATAACTCATCTGTAGAAGTCGGTTAGGAGGCAAATCTCAGGGTTGTATGATGTACACATACTTCAATAATACTTTGAACTTTTGAACTTTGAAATCTTCTCAGGTGCCCAAGAAATAAAGGAACCATCCACCTTCCATTAAATTAATGGATTGTTATGCTTAACCAACAAAATGTGGATTAAATAAATGGTCAGACAAATTTTTAATCACCAGGGAGCTAACAACATCTCTCATGTTCTTCACTGGCAGAGCACCTAATGAGTTTGGGACTGAAGTAATCATTCTAGTCAGCTGAAGGCAGCCAGCATCTATTAAATAGATGTTCCTTTGTATCCCTATTGCATTATGAATGGTAATGAATTAACAGACGTAAGATATATTGGAAGGCTCCTGATTATTTTTTTGTTGTTGCAGCTTCACAAGGTCTTGGAGAAGAAGATTAACAAGAGTCCTTTCATTCACTCAAACTTTTGGCTGTTACCGAGAAAACAGATTGCTGACTTGATGGGGTCTCTAAGGTAGGTCTCCTAATTCTCCATTGATCTCTGCTCTGACTGCATTTACTTGTCTGCTAGTTTTCCTCCCCATTGCTTCAGCTTACTCTACTCCGCCTATGTCGAAGCCTCACAACTTACACTGGTTAATAAGACTTCCTCCTCATTCAGGCAGGAAGCTTGCATGCTCAGCATGTGAGTGGAAAATGAAAAGAGAAATAGGTCAATCCTTTCTAATGTAATTCAGGTCTATAAGAACCCTTCAAACAGAGGCAAGCTGCATGGCGTATTTACTAATCGTTATCTTAACTGGAGCCGTTAAGCCCTTCTGCTTTCGGTTTAATCTTGTCAAGCAGGCCACAGTGATGAGGTTTCTTGCAAGTCAGTGACGCTTGTTTAAAAGAAGAGCTTCACAGTTCAGGCTTATTCTGACAGTCCAATCAGCAGCAGGAGCAGCCCACAACAACAAGGTTTCTCACAGGTCAGCGACACTTTTTAAAAGTACAGAAGGGACAAGCGGGGCAGTTATTGTTGGGAGTAGGCCACAGGTGAGAGTAGGAGTGTCAGGCTTTGACTCAAAAGAGGCTTGGGCTCAGAAGAGGCATTGGCTCTGGGTAAGCTTCTGTTAAGGATCCTTTATTTATCTTCTCTTAAATGGCTGTTGTTTGCTCTTCATGCCGGATGTTGGAGTCCTGGGAGACCCAGAGTCTCACAGGGAACTACATCTGTGTGAGGTGCATCCAGCTGCAGCTCCTTGAGGACCATGTTAAGGACCTGGAAGAGCAGCTGGATGACCTTAAGTTTGTAGGGAGAGTGAGGACATCATTGTTCAGTGTTACAGGGAAGTAGTCAGCCCTGAGGTTGCAGGAGGCGAGTAGCTGGGTGACTGTCAGGAGAAGTGGAAACGTGAATAAGCAGTTAGCACAGAGCACCCCTGTGGCCATTCCCCTCAAAAATAAGTATATCACTTTGGATACTGTTGCGGCGGGGGATGACCTTCCATGGGGATGTCATGGAGACTGGTTACTGTCACTGAGCATAGGTCCGTGGTGCAGAGGGGAAAGCGAGAGAAGAGCGGGGCAATAGTGATAGGAAACTCAATAGTCAGGGGAACAGACAGGAGATGTAGATGTGAACAGGACCCCTGGATGGTATGTTGCCTCCCAGGTGCCAGGGTCAGGGACATCTCAGATCATGTGCACAACATTTTGGAAAGGGAGGGAGAACAGCCAGATGTCTTGATACATATTGGTACCAATGGCATAGGAAGGAAAAGAAAAGAGATCCTGACAAGAAAATTTAGAGAGCTAGGTAGAAAACTGAGAAGCATGACCTCCCAGGTAGTAATTTCTGGATTGCTGCCTGTGCCACACGCCAGTGAAGGTGGAAACAGGATGATTTGGCAAATCTATGTGTTTTTGAGAAGTTGGTGCTGGGGGGCAGGGCTTCAGGTTCATGGATCATTGGGATCTCTTCTGGGCGAGGTCTGACTTGTTCAAAAGTGACAAATTGCATCTGAACCTGAGGAGAACCGTTATTCTTGTGGGCAGGTTTGTTAGAGCTGTTGGGGAGAGTTTAAACTAATTTGGCAGGGGGTTGGGAACCGGAACGAAGGGACTCAGGAGAGGACCGATTGTTAAAAATCAAAGATAGCATCCAGTCAGACTATTGGGAAGGGCAGGCAGATGATAGGACTTAACTGTAGCCAGCAGGGTGAGTATGAGCGCATTAGAGATGCAGAATCAAAAAGGGTAGCAAACGCAGCACTCAAAGTGTTATATCTCAATGCACAGAGTGTAAGGAATAAGGTGGATGATCTTGTTGCACTATTATAGATTGTCACATATGATGTTGTGGCCATCACTGAATCGTGGCTGAAGAATGGCTGTAGCTGGGAGCTCAATGTCCAAGGTTACACGTTGTATCTGAGGGATAGGAAAGTCAGCAGAGGAATGGCGTGGCTCTGCTGGTAAAGAGTGGCATCAATTCAATAGAAATATGTGACATAGGATTGGAAGATGCTGAATCCTTGTGGTATGAATTAAGAAACTGCAAGGGTAAAAGAACCCTGATGGCCATTATATATAAGCCTTCAAACAGTAGCTAGGATGTGGGCCACAGATTAGAACAGGAGATAGAAAAGATGTGTCAAAAAGATAAAATGTAAAAGAAGTCTTAGGAGGCAGTGATCACAATATGAAATTTGATAGGGAGAAAGTCAAGTCTGACATAGTAGTATTTCAGTGGAGTCAAGGAAATTACAGTGGTTTGAGAGAGCAGCTGGCCAAAGCAAATGGAAGGAGATGTTGGCAGGAATGACAGCAAAGCGGCAATGGCGTGAGCTTCTGGAAAAATCAGGAAGGTGCAGGGTAGCTATATTCCAAAGACAAAGAAATACTCAAATGGTAAAATTCTACCACCGTGACTGACAAGGGAAGTCAAAGCGAATGTAAAAGCAAAAGAAGGGCAAAAATTATTGGGAAACGGACAATTGGAAAGCTTTTAATATCCTACAGAGAGCAACTAAACAGATCATTAGTAGGGAAAAGGTGCAATATGAAAGCAAGCTAGCAAACAATATCAAAATGGATAATGAAAGCTTTTACAAGCACATAAAAAATAAAAGAGTGATGAAAGTGGATATAGGACTGCTAGAAAATGAGGCCTGAGAAATAATAACAGGGAACAAGGATATATCAGATGAACTAAATGAGTATTTTGCATCAGTTTTCACTGTGGAAGACACTAGCAGTGTGCCAAATGTTGAAGGGTGTGAGGGAAGAGAAGTGAGTGCAGTTACTATTACAAGGGAGAAGCTACTCAAAAGCTGAAAGGTCTAAGGGTACATGAGTCACCCAGGCCAGATGAACTGCACCCTAGGTTTCTAAAAGAGGTAGCAGTAGAGATTGTGAAGGCATTAGTAATAATCTTTCGAAGATCATTGTACTCTGGCATGGTGCGAGAGGACTGGAAAATTGCAAATGTCACTCCACTCTTTAAGAAAGGAGGAAAGCAGCAGAAAGGAAATTATAGACCAGTTAGCCTGACCTCAGTGGTTGGGAAGATGTTGGAGTCAATTGTTAAGGATGAGGTCATGGAGTACTTGGTGACACAGGACAAGATAGGACAAAGTCAGCATGGTTTCCTTAAGAGAAAATCTTGCCTAACAAGCCCGGTAGAATTCTTTCAGGAGATTACAAATAGGATAAATAAAGGGAATGATGTGGACATTGTATATTTGGACTTTCAGAAGGTCTTTCACAGGGTGCCAAGCATATGGCTGCTTACCAAGTTAAGAGCCCATGGCATTACAGGAAAGTTACTGGCATGGTTAGAGCATTGGCTAAATGGTAGGAGGCAGAAAGCGGTAATAAAAAGATCTTTTTCTGGTTGGCTGTCAGTGACTAGTGGTGTTCTGCAGGGGTCCGTGTTGGGACATTTTTTTATGCTACATGTCAGTGATTTAGATGATGGAATGGATGGCTTTGTGCCAAGTTTGCAGATGACACAAAGATTGGTGGAGGGCCAGGTAGTGTTGAGGAAATAGGCAGGGGCTGCTGAAGGACTTTGGCAGATTAGGAGAATGGTCAAGAAAGTGGCAAATGAAATACAATGTTGGAAAATGC
Source organism: Mobula birostris (assembly GCF_030028105.1). Classification (NCBI taxonomy): domain Eukaryota; kingdom Metazoa; phylum Chordata; class Chondrichthyes; order Myliobatiformes; family Myliobatidae; genus Mobula; species Mobula birostris. The sequence goes on along the minus strand of NC_092375.1, from coordinate 176,316,659 downwards.
ATGGTCATGCAATTTGGTAGTAGAAATAAATACACAGACTATTTTCTAAATGGGCAGAAAATCCAAAAATCTGAGATGCAAATGGACTTGGGTGACCTTGTACAGAATACCTTAAAGGTTAGCTTGCTGGTTGAGTCGATGGTGAGGAAGGCAAATGCAATGTCTGTGTCATTTCAAGAGGTCCAGAACACAAGAGCAGGGATAGGATGCTGAGGCTTTATAAGGCACTGGTGAAGCCTCACCTTGAGTATTCTGAACAGTGCTGGGCTCCTCATCTAAGAAAAGATGTATTGAGAGAGTTCAGAGGAGGTTCACAAGGGTGGTTCTGGGAAAGAAAGGGTTATCATCCGAGGGATGTTTGATGCCTCTGGGTCTGTACTCGCTGGAATTTAGAAGGATGAGGGGGGATCTCATTGAAACCTTTTGAATGTTAAAAGGTCTAGACAGAGAAGATGTGGAAAGGATGTCTACCAGGGTGGGAGAGTCTAGGACAAAAGGACACAGACTCAGGATAGAGGGGCGTCCATTTAAAACAGAGATGCAGAGAAATTCCTTTTGCCAAAGGTTGGTGAGTTTGTGGAATTTTCTTACCACAGGCAGCTGTGGAGGCCAGGTTTTTGGGTGTATTTAGGGTAGAGTTTGATCACTTCTTGATTGGATATGGCATCAAAGATTATGGGGAGAAGGCTGGGGAGTGGGACTGAGGAGGGGTAAAAAGGATCAGCCATGGTGGAGAAGACTCGATGGGCCAAATGGCCTAATTCTGCACCTATGTCTTATGGTCTTAATTGTAACTGGCATTGTTTTCGTGCCTTCTATGATTATTTAAAGAAAGCTCTCATATCGTGCCTTAAGCAGAGTCATTGTGCTGAAGAGAATGAGTTGTCTTGTGGTGTCGCTGAGTCGCTGCTCCAGGGCCCTGTAGGTGTTCTTATGTCTAACCTCAGGTTTCCATTCCTTTAGGGGCGTTCTGCCATTTTTCTGTTCCTGGGTCGAATCGTCAGCTTGCTGTCTGCAGCTGCTGGGTTGAGTCGGTTCCAGTGACCCCCACCCCATCCGCAGAGAAAGAGAAAGCTTTCACAATTCTCAGAGAGCATAACATGACATCTGGAAACCCGATGCAATTTTCCTTAAAATTAAAGCTCAACTTGTAGGGTAAACTAGAATGACCCAAGTGCAGTGCCACATGACAATTCTATTTATTGGTCACTGCATCAAGGTTCAGTTGTGCCTGAGCCTTGCTCAAAAAAGACAAGATTTTACAGGTGGAAATATCCGTTTTCTTTCCCCTCAGAATTTAAGGAGTACATGAGAGGACACATTTCAACATAGAGGGTTTGGAGTTTGGGGACTTGAGGAAGTAGTGCAGGCAAATATAAATGCAATGTTTGAAAGACATTTAAACAAGTGCATGAAATTAAAAAAAGGGCTTGGAAATATATAGGCTAAATGCAGGCAAATGGCACTAGGTCAGGTAGGCACCTCGATCAGCATGTGCTGAAGACCCCATCCTTATATATTATAAGGCAATGATTCTATGTGCTTCCTGGTCCTCTTCTGAGTAGGGTCTCCTTGGATTTATTTATGTATTTATTTATTTATTGAGGTACAGCGTGGAATAGTCCATTCTGGCCCTTTGAGCTGTGCTGCCCAGCAATCCCCTGATTTAATCCTAGACTAATCACAGGACAATTTACAATGACTAATTAACATACCAACAGTATGTCTTTGGAGTGTGGGAGGAAACCGAAGCACCCAGAGGAAACCCACGCGGCCATGGAGAGAATGCACAAGCTCCTTAGAGGCAGTAACAGGAATTGAACACAGGTCACTGGCACTGTAATGCATTGTGCACTATGCAACAGAGCCACCCCAACCATAGAACAGTACAGCACAGGAACAGGCCGTATAAAAAGGATAACAAAACCAAACTCTTTGCCTTACAATTTCTATATCCTTCAATTTTTCTCACAGGGTCAACCACATCATTCACAACCTGCCCCTTCACCAATCTTTGAATCATCTGCAAATTTTGCAACAAAGCCATCATTTCCATCATCCAAATCACTGACAAATAACATAATATAATATCACTGGCAGCCAGCCAGAAATGGCTCCCTTTATTCCCACTCTTTCCCTCCTGCCAATCAGCCACCGCTTTATCCATGCTAGAGTCTTTCCTGTAATACCATGGACCCATAGCCTGATAAGCAGCTTCATGTGTGGCACCTTGTCAAAAGCCTTCTGAAAATCCGACATCAACCGATTCTCCTTCATATATCCTGCAGGTTTGTCAGGTAGGATTTTCCCTTGAGGGAACCATGCTGATAACAGCTTATTTTATCACGAGCCTTCAAGTACCCTGAAAACACATCATTAACAACTGACTCCAACATCTTCCCAATTACTGATGGCAAAGTAACTGGCCTATAATTTCCTTTCTTCTGTCTCGCTCCCTTCTTAAAGAGTGAATTGACATTTGCAATTATCCAGTCTTCCAGACCTTTCCAGAAATCTTGTGATTATTGAAAGGTCATTACTAATGCCTCCACAATCTCTTCAGCCACCTCTTTCAGAACACTCGAGTGTACACCATCTGGTCCAGGTGACTTATTTACCTTCAGACCTTTAAGTTTCCCAAGAACTTTCTCTCTAGTAATGGCAACTTCACACACTTCATGACCTCTGACATCTGGAACTTCCACAATCCTGCTAGTGTTTTCCATAGTCAAGAGTAATGCAAAATACTTATTCAGTTTGTCCGCTATTCCCTTGTCCCTCATTACTATCTCTCCAGCATCATTTTCAAGCAGTCCAATATCCACTCACCTCTTTTTTATACTTTATCTATCTGGAGAAACGTTAGGTAAGTATTATTGGGTAGTTTATTCTCATATTCCATCTTTAACTTCTTAATGACTTTTCTGGTTGTTTTCTGTTGGTTTTTAAAAGCTTCCCAATCCTCTCACTGCCCACTAATTTTTGCTCTGTTGTATGCCCTTTCTTTGACTTTTATGTTGGCTTTGATATCTCTTGTTTGCCACAGTTGTGTCATGTTGCCTTTAGAATACTCCTTCCTCTTTGGGATGTATATGTCCTGTGCCTTCTGAATTGCTTCCAGAAATTCCAGCCATTGCTGCTCTGCCATCATCCCAGTTTTCTTTGCCATTCAGTTCTGTCCAACTCCTCTCTCAAGCCGCTGTAATTTCCTCAACATCACTATAATGCTGATACTTCCGACGTTAGTTTCTCCTTCTCAAATTTCAGGGTGAATGTGATCATATTATGACCATTACCCCTCAGGATTATTTTACCTTAAGCTCTCTAATCAATTCTGGTTCATTGCACAACACTGAATCCAAAATAGCTGATCCCCTAGTGGGCTCAACCACGAGCTGCTCTAAAAATCCATCTCGTAGGCATTCTAGAAAATCCTCCTCTTGGAATCCAGCACCAGCCTGATTATCCCAATCTACCTGCATATTGAAATCCCCCATGACTATTGTAACATTGCCCTTTTGGCATGCATTTTTTATCTCGTGTTGTAACTTGTAGACTACATCCTTAGTACTTTTTAGGGGTCTGTATATAACTCACATCAAGATATTGGTACCCTTGTACTTCCTTAGCTCTATCCACAATGATTCAACACCTTCCAACTCTATGTCACCTCTTTCTAATGAGCTAATATCGTTTTTTACCCACAGAGACACACCACCCCCTCTACCTTCCTGCCTATCCTTTCGATACAATGTGTATCCTTGGACATTAAGCTCCCAGCTATAATCTTCCTTCAGCCATGATTCATTGACTACAACATCATACCTGCAACTGTACTACAAGTTCATCAACCTTATTCCGTATACTGCACTCATTCAAATTTATCACCTTTTGTCCTGTATTCACTTTCTTCGATTTTGTCCATCTTTCACATTTCAACTCATACTGCGGACTGCAATTTTGCCCTATCATCAGCCTCTCTTCTCTAGGAGTCTCAATACACATCGCCTCTGTTGGTAAACCAACTGCCTCATCTTCGGCACTATCACTCTGCTCCCTGCCAACTTAGTTTAAACCCATCAAAACAACTCTGTCCAAAGTGCCCGTAAGAAATTTGCACCCCCTCAGGTTCAGGTGTAACCCGACCCTTTTGTACAGGTGATACCTTCCCCAGAAGAGATCCCAATGAACCGAAATCTGAATCCCTGCCCCCCGCACCAGTTCCTCAGGCACAGATTCACCTGCAAGATCATCCTATTCTTACCCTCACTGGCACATGGCACAGGCAGCAATCCAGAGATTACTATCCTTGAGGTCCTGTTTCTCAGCTTTCTACCTAGCTCCCCAAAATCTCTCTTCAGAACTTCCTCACCTTGTCTACATATGTCATCGGTACCGCTACCTACCAAGACTTCTGTCTGCTCACCATCGCCCTTAAGAATGCCATGGACATGATCTGAGACATCCCTGATCTTGGCACCAGGGTTAAAATGTACCATTCGGGTGTCTCTAATGAGCCCACAGAACCTTGTCTCTGTTCCTTTGACTAAGGAACCTCCTATCAACACTGCAGCATTTTCACCTCTCTGCTTTTCTGAGCTACAGTCCCAGAGACCTGGTCACTGTGGCTCCTCCCAGCACATGATCCCCCTCAATAGTATCTAAGGTTATATATTTATTATATAACATGTGGGCACATGGCCAAGTGGTTAAGGCATTGGACTAGCTACCTGAAGGTTGTGAGTTCGAGCCCCAGCCGAGGGAACATGTTGTGTCCTTGAGCAAGGCACTTAATCACACATTGCTTTGCGACAACACTGATGCCAAGCTGTATGAGTCCTAATGCCCTTCCCTTGGACAACATTGGTGTTGTAGAGAGGGGAGACTTGCAGCATGGGCAACTGCTGGTCTTCCATACAACCTTGCCCAGGCCCGCGCCCTGGAGAGTGAAGACTTTCCAGGTGCAGATCCGTGGTCTTGCAAGACTAACGGATGCCTTTACTTCACTTTATATTTATTATAGAGGGGAAGGGCCACATATGTACTCTGCACTAATTGTGTATTTCCCCTCCTTCACCTGGCAGTCACCCCTATTACCTGTCTTGTGCAAACAAGGGGTGACTACTTCCCTGTAGCTCCTGTCTATCACCTCCTCATTCTCCCGTAAGAGTTGAAGGTCATCCAGTTCCTTAACACGTTCTCTCAGGAGCTGCAGCTTAGTGCAGATGTGTTTATTTAGGAGTCTGGAGGTCCCTTAGACTTCCCACATCCCACCTGCAGTACAAAACACCACCCCTGGAGTCATTCTCACTATACAATGCACTAATAGATGAGGAGTGAACAAATAAGAACTGAGAAAGAGTAACTTACAAGGCAGTTTACCTCACCCAAACCTGATGAACCAAAGCCACTCTAAAGAATGGCCGCTCCACTTGCGTTTGAATTATTCTTATTTGCTCATTCTAATGAATGCCTCCTGCTGATTGGTTGCTTCTCAAAACAGAAACTGCCTTGAAATTCTGCCTTCAAAATCTCGATCACCACCCTGATTAAAAAGTATCTCTGTTTTTGCACCCCTGGTGTGGATTGTCCATTTCAGAGGTTGTGAATGGTTGATTGACATGGGTTAGGTGAAGGTAGAGAGGAAGGGACTGGGAGAGAGGATTTATCTGTTGTCACTCTTCTCATAAGATAGAGAACATTTGGTCTACTGGCTGTCAGAGTGGTGCCAGAATCACACCCCTCCATGTTTCCTGGCAATGAATTGGACTCATACAAACATTTTATTAACCTCCCGATTCTGCAATACAAAGGATAATATTATAGTAGCCAAGTTATCTACCAACCAGCATGTCATGGTCACATGGGAGGGAACCAGAGCAGCTGGTGGGACACACTGCCCCTGTTTACTCATTTGGATTCTCATGATTGCTGTGTTGAAGAGGGAAAAAAGTAGGGTTGGAAATGGAAGTGAGCAGAGAGTGAAGGTTTAGGACAGAGGTTCCTAAACTTTTCATGCCATAGATCCCCACCATTAACCGAGGGATCCATGCATCCCAGGTTGGGAACTCCTGAATTAGAGCCAGCAGGTTTGTTGGGAGTATGATGTTAGATACCAGAAAATTTTATGGAGTGGGGCGATTAGAAGGCAGAAATTTGTGGTTGGAAAATGGTGAAAAATGAGATGACTGGTTTGAAAAATGTAAAGAGCAGGTGTGGGTCAGAGTATCAGCTTGAGGTTAGGGCTTTTTGGAAGAATTCTTTTAATACTGAGGTGAAGATACAAGATGAAAAGAAATAATTTACTTACACTCTAATTTTGGCATTTGAAGAGGACAATGTAGTCCTTAAAATTCCTAATAATCATTCATCATCATCATCATCAGGTGCCATGCACAGATTGAGCAAGGCCCACACACTCCTGTTTCGGGTCGAGTGGATCAATTCATTGGTATTCGTTTCCAGTTCTCTGGCTGCTGTCTCCATCATCATTTGTCTTTGTCTTCCCCTTGCTTTCTTCCCTTCAATCTTTCCCATAATTACCATGCATTCTAACTCCTTTTTCATAATCACATGTCCAATGAAGTCACATTGCCTTTTCATGATCTCATACATTATTTCTCTTTTTGTGTTTGCTCTGTTCATGACATCCTGGTTAGATATTCATTTCATCCATGATAGTCTTTGCATCCTCCTCAAAAACCGTACGTCTGCTGCTTCAATTCGTTTCCTCATGTTACTAGATATTGTCCAACATTCTGATCCATATAACATCACTGGATAAACATAACATTTCAGTACTCCGAGGCGGGTTGTCACACCTACTTTAGTGTTGGTCAGTATACTCTTCATTCTCGTAAAGGTGTCTTTTGCCAACCCTATTCTTCTTTTGATGTCCAAGTCACACCTGCCATCTGATGTCACCCAGCTTCCTAAGAAGCAAAAGTTCTATACTTGTTTTATGTCTTCCCCGTTTATTTTCAGCCTGAAGATAGGATTCTCCTTCTTTTTGGATATCACTACACATTCTGTCTTTTTGCGATTGATAGATAGACCCATTTTTGCACTTTCTTCAACAACTATATCAATTAAATTTTGTAGTTCTTCCTCTGTACTTGCAATTAACACAGTGCCATCTGCGTATTGAAATTATTGATGTTTTCACTGCCAACTTTGATTCCCAAGATGTCTCTTATTTTTTGTAATATTGTTTCACTGTACACATTAAACAAATCAGGAGAGAAAACACACTCTTGTCTAACGCCTCTCTTGATTTTCGTAAACTGACTCACTTCTCCATCTATTCTTACAGCGACAGTTTGTTCCCAGTACAGATTTCTGATTAGGCAGAGTTCTTTTGAATCAGTCCCATAGTGTAATGTTGTTGTAGGATGACAATAATTGTCCAAAAGGACCATTGCATAGGCATGTTGTACTTCTGACATAGAAAGCAAGTTGGGAGTCACAAAGTCCATTCACTGTAGGATGTATCGTCCCATTGATATAAAATTACAGGCACTTTGTAATAGGTGCCACAGCATCTAATAGTCGGCCAATTGTTAGCATCAAACAATTCCAGATCAGCAGTTATTGCATGATGCTGAACAACCATATTGGATGCATTTTATAAAATAACTCACAGAGAATTAGCAGATTTTTGGAAGGAAGAAAAGGTGCTGGAGACAGTGTAATACATGGTGTCAGAAAGTAGCTTGAGGTTGTAAATCAATATGCAGAACTACTGAAATAGTATCAAAAATATCTTTCCAATATTTTTCTAGAAGAGAACAAGACCAGAGCATATGTGTCAAGGAAGCTACCTCAGAATTACATCTATCACAAATAGGATTTATATGGCAGTAAAAACGAGCTAACTTATCCTTGGACATATGAGCCCTATGAACCACCTTAAATTGTATCAAAGCATGTCAGGCACACATTGAAGAAGTATTAACTAGTTGAAGAATTTTCTCCCATTTCTCTGAAGGTATCTGAAGTTCTCTTTCCCACTCATTCTCAGCCTCATCCTATTACTGCAATTTTTGGACTACCAGTGATAGACTCTAGTCATTTATCCTCATCAGCTTGTCATCTAATTGCATTTGTTACATTAACAGCCAGAAGATCCATTTTACTTAAACGGAAAGATTCTAATACCCCTACTACATTTCAATGGTTTTCCCAAACGATAGCATGCCTAAACTTGGAAAAAAATGGGAGCGGTATTATGGATCCTTCAGTTAAATTTGAAGAAACTTGGGGGCCATTTATTCAATATTTTCATATGATGTAAGTTAACCCTTCTTGAATCCTTTGTAGTAATTTTTTGTTCATGTATAGAGGAGCGGAGTTAATGACAAATAATAATTTTAGCTTATGTAATATGACAGCCCAATCTTTGTTTGTTTTTTTCAGTTTAGTTGTTTTTTTAGCTGGGTTTTTTTTAATAAAATATCTTTTTCATGGTTAGTTACTAAGAGATTGGGAGGCTAAACTACATTTGTTATTTGGAATCTGTGCTTGTACACGTTAACCGTTATTAATGTAATCCCGATCTCTTTGTATCATTATTATTATTGTTATGTTTATTAAATTTGAAACTTAATAAAATGATTGAAAAAGAAAGAAAAGAAAGTAGTTTGAGTGATATTATGTCAACTTTAAGTGTGGCTCCACTTGGAAAACCTACTTGAGGTTGAGAATTTTGGGTGGTGGAGTGGAGATACATCTCTACCAAAGGAGTAGGAATAACAGAGAATGCAAGAAAAAGGAAGTCTGGAGGTCAGGCATTATTTAGATTATTTAGATTAGATTAGATTATGAGGACACTCAGTCCTCATTTATTGTCATTTAGAAATGCATGCATTAGGAAATGATACAATGTTCCTCCAGAGTGATATCACAAAAAAACAGGACAAACCAGACTAACACTGACAAAACCACATGATTATAACATATAGTTACAGCAGTGCAAAGCAATACCATAATTTGATAAATAGCAGACCATGGGCATGGTTAAAAAAAAAGTCTCAAAGTTCCGGTAGACTCCCGATAGTCCTGATAGCAGGCGGCAAAAGGGAGAAACTCTCCCCCGCCATAAACCTCCAGGCGCTGACAACTGCCGATGCATTGGAAGCACCCGACTACAGCCGACTCTGAATCCGTCTGAAAACTTCGAGCCTCCGACCAGCCTCCCGAGCACCATCCTCTGCCAAGCGCTTCGACCCCACCCTGGCCGCCGAGCAACAAGCAAAGCCGAGGACTCAGGGCCTTCTCCTCCGGAGATTCTGGATCACACAGTAGCAGCGGCAGCGAAGAAGGCATTTCAGAAGATTCTCCAGATGTTCCTCCGTGCTCTCACATCTGTCTCCACCAAATCAGGATTGTGCACGGAACCCTACTTGACAGATAGCAGATATCATTCACCAGAGTGGCCACTGCGCGGCCATAAATTATAAACATAATTTATAGATAGAAAATTAGAGTTAAATTTTGGATTATTGGTCTTGCATCAGAACTGGCAATGATAGATATCAGGCAAGATTAAGTCCCGAAGATGAGGAAAAATGGCAAGAACAAATTGAATAATCCAGCAAATGTAGAACCTAGGAACAGGCCCTTTGGCCCACAACATTGTGCTGAGCTAATTAACTTAATAATGCGAAATGAAACTCATCTCTTCTGTCTACACATAGGTCCACATCCTTTAATGCATATTTAATGGCCTCTTAAACACCTCTATAGTATCTGCCACCACCTCCACCACTCTCCCTGACAGGCACCGACTACACTCTGTGTGAAAAAACTTGCCCTGGAAATCTCCTTTGAACTTTCCCCTTCTCAACCTAAATGTATCAGGCATTTAGATCTTGGGACAAACTTACTGGCTGTTGAACCTTCTCTTATAATTTTGGCCTCCCATAATTTTATAATATATGAAGACAGAGAGACTGAATGACATACATGGTGTTGGTGTTGTCTAAGAAAAATAACCAACCTTTCCAGCTTGTACTAGAATTGGACAGTTCTGACGTAGGTTCATCAACTTGTAAAACTCTATTCTTCCTAGAAAATGGAGTAGGTAAGTTAGGATTGAAATAAGAAGTTTTTTTTCCCCACAAAATGCTGGATGAACTCATCAGGTCAGGTAGCATCCATGGAAATGAATACAGTTGACGTTTCAGGCCGACACCCTTCATCAGGACTTCCAACATCTGCAGATTTTCTCTTGTTTGAATTTTCCAGTTGTTCTAACTTCCTCATTAAATGGGAATATTCTTCCCACATCTAGTCTGTTGAGCTTTGTAAGATCAATAAGATCTCTTTTATTTTATACATTCTGGAGAATATCAATATTCATCTTCTCCATTTTTCCAGATACAGGAGACTTCATATTCAAACCCTAGAGACAATAATTCTTCATTCAATGCCAAACACATCCTTTTTAAGGAGCAGAGGCAACAGTATTGTTTAAAAAAAAATAGTTTGCTGTTTGAAACATCCTACAGCTTCTCACACAGGCTGTTAAAATTCTAGTTTGGTGTATTTAGGTTTACGGCAGTTAGGAAAAAGTGTTTAAGTGAAGTAAATATTTGGTGCTGAGCTTGAAATTAATTTCAGTGGCAAAAAATAAATCAGAATTTTCATAAATTGACAGGTATTTCATCGTCCCCCTTTTAATTTCACACACGCACATTTATTTGTTCAACTAAGTGTTCCTTGAGGTCACAGAAGAGAATATTTATTTATTGGCAGATCTTCTTGTCCTGATTTTTATTATATCTGCAACACAATCAGGTCAACTTTCCATGTACTGACTTGCAGTTGGTAATATAAAACAATAACTCTTAAACTCTTTTGCCAATAATGCTCACTTTATTGGACATTATTTCCATATGATAATATGTGAGATAAGGAAGGAAAAGCAAGATTAAATATAAAGAAGGTATTTGATTTGTCAGTGGATACATTGAAAGAAGATAATAGAATGCACAAACAAGAGAAAATCTGCAGATGCTGGAAATCCAAAGCAACACACACAAATCAGTAGGCCATGAGGCATCTATGGAAAAGGGTTAACATTCAATGTTTTGAGTCGAGACCCTTCATCAGAACTAGAAAAAAAAGATGAGAAGTCAGAGTAAGAAGATAGAATGCATTTTGTTTGCTCTCATAATTGCTAGACTTTATAATTCATCTGCAAAGTGTCATAATTTGAGGCCAATTTTGCAATGGCAGAGAATACTGTTCAGATAATCAGGAAAATCATGTGGTTGATCTGGCAAATAAGTCAGCAATGACAGTGGTGATTCAGTATAAAATGAATTAATATTGTTATAATAGTAGAATTATTATTCATGTCATAACAATATTCTTATTGTGTTAAAACATGCTGTGAATAATTCAATGCACACACTACCTTCTTACAATTAAAACTAGAAGTTTATTAACATTTTTATTGAATTACTTAGATTAAAATTAATGCAAATACTAATTACTCTACCAAGGTTGTTAATTTTAGTGAACAGTTTCCACTGATAAGGTATTAAAAATAGTTATAATATTAAAGTGGCATTGCTTGTGTGGCCATTAGGCACGACATTGTGCTTCAAGCAAACAGTTTTTAAAGTATCAGTTGCGTGTGCTTGTGTTTCAAAAGCAGTGATTTCTGTCACTGAATACTTGGCAAGAAATAAACAGTAAGACAATTCAGAAATGTTTTGCTCACTGAGGTTTCAAGCATTCAGGCTGGAAGATGGCAGAAACAGTCGGGAGTGAAAATAGTTCAAGCACAGAGGAGTCGTTTCAATCCCTTCGATAAGCAGATCCTAACTTGGGTCATAGCACAGAGATCTTCAGGAGAGGCTTGATGGGTGGCAGACGCTTCCCAGGGTTCATCGGGGGGCACTCCCCTTCTTCGATATTTCATCAGTTTAAGACCACTACATCTCCAGAGGGCTCAACAGTGCAACCCGGCATCCCAGGTGCACACTCCCACCTTCAAATCTGACCACCCATGGGTCACTTTAGGGCCCAGCTACTGTCACTCCTCTTCAGCCATGACCAGTGGCTACTTTGCTCGGCTGCTTCTGAGAGGTCTTCTGCAGCTTGCCATTGGCCCTGGCTACAGACTCCCGATCTCCTCAGCAATCTGACCACGGGAGTAGCCACAAATCTTCTGCAGCCAATCTCCACTGGGAAACTCTGCAACCTCCATCCACCCTGCTTAGCATCGGTGGCCAGCCCAGCGTATCCTGCATGCTTCCAATCAGGCGCCTAGCGGACTGCATCTTCCCAGGGCACAGTGAGCTTTGAGATTACTACAGCCTTCAGACCGCTGGGCCACAAGGCCAAATCTGGACTGAGGGTGGTAGTGACTATCTCTGGGGGAAAATTAGCCTTTTGTCAAGGTGGACAGCCATGCTCCAGTCACGAGCAGGCTACAGTATGCCTGACACCAACCATGTCACTGAGGGTGGTACTGTCTGTCCTTGCCGGACAAAGGTGATGGTGGTTCTATCAGTCATACGGGGCTAATAGTTGTTAATCAGCCTTTGTTTCTCTACAATAGATGCCAAACATCTGAGGACCTGATTGTGCCTCCATGTGTATCTTCCTCGAGTGAGGCTTACTTAGCAAGATGAGAGAATGTGCTTGAGGTTTTCAGTTCTTCCACAGAGTGGACAAGCTGGGTCTGTACCGAGCCACTGGTTTAGGTGTTAGGACAACATCATAAATAGCTCTTATAAAGAAGCTAATCTTTCTTACTTCCTTTTCTCATTAGTCTTTTCAGCTGAATTTTCTTTTCTCAGTGTTTTCCCACCTTCTCCACTGTCCCTGTTTCGTCTGAGACACTGCTCTTGCATACCTCATCTGCTCCTCCTGTCCTTGTACTTCCTCCACCACCATAGCTTGCCTTTGCTTTTGTGTTGTCACCTTTTGCCAAATGGGCCTATTTGAGCCTGTGCCAAGGCCCCCTCTTCCTGCTTGCACCTGGCCTACCATGTCTGCAACCCTGTGCTGCTTTTGCCTGTTTTACTGACTGGGCTGGACACCACGTTCTCCCTTAAGGTCCCAGATGCAGTATCCTGGGCAACACTGTCACGAGATTCTGAGAGAGTTATCTCAAGCCTCACCTTGAACACTTGAACTCTTCAGTCAGCCCCGTGACAGGCAACTCCAGAGCTCCTTTGCCATACAGGTAGATGTTACTTAGTGATCTTGGTAGGCCCATCCACTTCTTAATGGAAGAACTAACTGTCCTCTCCAGCTTTTCAACATGAGCGATGGGGATTTCATACAGAGTCAGTGGTCATGACACCTGAGGGAACAATCCAAACTGAAGGCACCAGAGCTTGAGGTTTCCTTGCAGCAAGGTCTTATTGATGGCTTTAAGCCCTTTGGCAATTTCTTCTCTCTGCAGTTTCACTTGACTTGTATCACTGAGGTTTACCCCATACCAATGCCCCCAAACTTTTAACTGATAATTCTGACACAGTAGGAATTACTTCCCCATCCACATGGAACTTGCAGTCGACCAGCCTTCCCTTGACTATAGAAATCTCCTAGATGTCTTTGATTTAATCATCATTTGATTTTTGAATGGACCTTCTCAAGCAACCATTTGGTACATGGAATGGTAGTTATCAGAATGGATAAATCATCGATAAGTGTCTGGACTGGTGATAGGCGTAGTCCTGACCATTCTCCTCCTACTACCCATTTAGAAGCTCTGATGATCACTTCCATTGCCATGATAAAGGGCAGTGGAGAGATCATTCAACTTGCCATTATGCCTATCTCCACAGGCTGTGTTGTACTCTGTGGTTATCAATTTGAACTGGAGATCTCGAAAGTAGGCTTTGACCAGGGTTGTAAGGTATTAAAAATATTAAAGTAGCCTATACTTGCGTGACCATTAAGCACTACAAAGTGCTTAGAGCAAACAGTCTTTAAATAGTATCAATTGTGTGTGCTTGTGCTCCAAAAGCAGTGATTTGTGTCATTGAATAGTTGGCAAGAAATAAGTAGTAAGACAATTCCAAATTGTTTTGCTCACTGAAGTTTCAAGCACTCAGGCTTGGAGATGCCAGAAAGAGTCGGGAGTGAAAGTGAAACTATTTCACTATTTCAACAAATTAGGAACTATGAACAATCTGGAAGTATAAACAATCATCTTGAATTTTACAATGAAAATGAAGATTTAGAGGAAGCAATCATTGATAGTATTGTATAAAACCCCAGTCCATTATCTACAAGAGCTGTCTGCACTGATTTTGTTCATCAAAAGAACGCAGCAGCGTATGCTAAATTCCTCCATTGTTAAACATAATGAACTTATACAGAGCTTTATAACATTGTAATAGTATTGACAGTGTTCTGCTTTGTTCTGAATTTCATTTAACTACATAATTTGTTTCAAGTTTAAAGGTACTTTTATTATCAAAGTACGTATTCAGTACACAACCCTGAGATTTGCCTTCTCGACAGCCATGAAACAAAGAAAACCAAGGAAGCCATTCAAAGAAAAATGTCAATCCCCCACGCTGAAAAACATAAATCATGCAAATGGCAACAAGAACATCAACCACCCCATGTGCAAAGAAAGAAATCATGCCAACAGCAACAAGAACATCAACCCAACCCCCACGTGCAAAAAAAACAAACAAATCGTGTAAAGAGTAATAAGAAAGGACAAGTGAAAACACAATATATAAAAAAACATGACATCGAAAGATTCCAATTGAAATACAATCGAACTACAATTGAACTACAGTCCAATCCATAAACCGCAGACTAAGAATTTCACCACCATCCTCCGACAGCATCGAAGCAGAGAGAGACCATTAGAAAGCAGGGGCCTTCCCTCAAGAGCAATGAGTGAGCGAGAGAGAGAGACTATCATACACAGACCTTCTCTGGCAGCAGCAAATGAGAGGCCGGCAGATGGCGCTGACCACTTGCTTGCCTTCTGCACTCACTTCAATGTTTCAATCTTCCTCGATGCTTCAATTGGCAAGAAATGGAGCCAATCAGTGCTCACAGGCTACATGGCCTTGAGGACACTCACCTCATGGAAACTTCTCGGAGAGAGCAAAGTGTCCAATTATTTAATTGACTGGAAGACATGCCTTCAAACTGTAGATCACAGGCTTCAAGAGTACCAGGACCACACTTAAAAGAAAAAGAAGACATAAAAGAAGTTCAAGAAACAATTTCATGGATTATCTGGAAGATGTCACCCCAGGTAGTGTTGTTCGCTTGCACCATCTTGACCGAATTTGTTACTCAGTTAATGGTAGTTTCTTTTTTCATACTATTTTCATGAAACTTTTGTTATTACCTTTTTGTTATTACCAAAGACGGATCCAAAAAAGGTCCTTCCCTTCAAAGGCCTTAAAATGCCAAATGTCGATGTCTCCTTCCGGTAAACAAATTCCACCCCCCCCCCTTCTCTGTTCCCCACTTTGACTTTTTACATCTTCTCACCTGCATGTGGCTTCCCCCTGGGTCCCCTCCTTCTTCCTTTTCTCCGATGGTCCACTCTCCTCTCCTATCAGATCCATTTTTTCTCCAGCCCGTAGGATTTCCCACCTGCCTGGCTTCACCAAACACCTTCCAGCAAACCTATTTCCCCCTCCCTCCACCTATTTATTTGGCATCTTCCCCCTTTCTTCCCAGTCCCGAAGAATGGCCTAAAATGTCAACTATTTATTCTTTTCCATTGGTGCCTCAGCTGCTGAGTTCTTGCAGCAGTTTGTGTGTTCTGCTTTGGATTTCCAGCACCCATACACTCTCCTGTGAATAAAATACCCAGACCAGAAATGTTCCGTGTGTTACATTTATCATAAATTTAAAGTTCTCCACATGTCCCATTGTTTCACATATGATAACCTACATGTCAGAGAATTTCCTATTAAGGATGTGTAGGGTGGTCCTTCCTCCTGCTATCCTGCAGGTCACCTTTGGGTAAAGTGCTACACCTGCTTAGCACCACCCCCTCTCCACCCGCGATCAGGTTCACATAAAGCCATGGGAGCAGGTAGTGGATGGTCGTATGAGCAGTTAGTACATATCACGATTCCTGGTTATGCGACCACTAACGCCAGGCAGACAAACTCTGAAGCGTATTGATAATGGCTGAGGTCACCTGTCTTGTAAAAACACTGCCCAGAAGAATGCAATGGCAAGCCACTTCTGTAGAAAATGTTGCCAAGAACAATCATCATCATTGGAAGACCATGATTTCCCATGTCATACCATATGGCACCTAATGATAATGATGATGAGGTACAGCATATAGGAGGGAGTTTGAAAGCCTTTTTAAACGGTGCTACAAAAACAAACTCTCACTCAATATCAGCAAAACCAAAGAACTGATTATTGACTACAGGAGAAAGAAATGGGAGGTCCATGAGCCAGTCCTCATCAGAGTATCAGAGGAGAAGAACGTCAGTAACATTAAATTCCTTGGCATTATTATTTCAGACAATTTTTCCTGAGACCAGCACAGAAGTACCATCACAAAAAAGGTGTTGTTTTGCCACAGCAGCATTTCTACTTTCTTAGATATTGCCCAGAGTTGGCATGTCATCCAAAACCTTCACAAACCTCTCTACACTGTGGAGAGTATCCTTACTGGTTGCATCACAGCCTGGTATGGAAACATCAATGCCCAAGAATTGAAACATCTGCAAAAAGTGGTGGATGCAGCCTATTCACTACAGGTAAAGCTCTCCCTACCACTGAGTTCATCTACAAGGAGTGCTGCCAGAAGAAATCAACATCCATCATCAAGGACTCTTGCTATCCAGTCCATGCTCTCTTCTCACTACTACCATTGGGCAGGAAGATCAGGGGCCTTAGGTCCCATACCACCATGTTCAAGACCCTACAATCAACAGGCTCCTGAATCAGCATGGATACCCTCACTCAGCTCAGCTCTAAGCTAATTCCACATCCTGTAGACTCATGTTCAAGGACTCCACAATTCATGTTCTCATTTTCATTTATTTACTTACAGTACTGTATACAATGCCTATAAAAAATATTCACCCCTCTTGGAAGTTTTCATGTTTTATTGTTTTACAATATTGAATCACAATGGATTTAATTTGGCTTTTTTGACACTGATCAACAGTAAAAGACTCCCGCGTCAAAGTGAAAACAGATCTCTACGAAGTGATCAAAATTAATTACAAATATAAAACACAAAATAATTGATTGCTTAAGTATTCACCCCTTTAATATGACACACCAAATCATCACTGGTTGAGCCAATAGGATTTAGAAGTCACGTAATTAGTTAAATGGAGATCTGTTTTTGGAGACCTGTGTGCAGTCAAGGTGTTTCAATTGATTTTAGTAAAAATAAACATGTTTCTGGAAGTTCCAACTCCTGGTGAGTCAGTATCCTGAGAAAAACTACACCAGGAAGACAAAAGAACAACCTGCAAAAAGGTTATTGAAAAGCACAAGTCAAGAGATGGATACAAAAAAATTCCCAAGTTACTGAATTCTCCTTAAGTCAATCATCAAGATATGGAAAGAATATGGCACAGCAGTAAATCTGCCTAGAGCAGGCCATCCTCAAAGACTGAGTAACCATGCAAGAAGGGGACTAATGATGACGGCCACCAAGATCTATGACAATTCTGGAGGAGTTACAAGTTTCAGTGGCTGAGATGGGAGAGACTGCACATACAACAGCTGTTGCCTGAATGCTTCACCAATCGCAGCTTTGTGGGAGAGTGGCAAAGAGCAAACCACTGTTGAAAAACACTCACATGAAATCGCAGCTAGAGTTTGCCAGAAGGCATGTGGGAGACTCTGAAGTCAGCTGGAAGAAGGGTCTAGAGTCTGACGAAAACAAAATTGAGCTTTTTGGCCATCAGACTAAATGATATGCTTGGCATAAGCCAAAAACTGCACATCATCAAAAACACACCAACCCTACCAAGATGTATGGTATTGGATGAATCATACTGTGGGGATGCTTCACCACAGCAGGCCCTGCAAGGCTTGTGAAGGTAAAGGATAAAATGAATGCTGCAAAATACAAATAAATCCTGGAGGAAACCCTGATACAGTCTGCAAGAGAACTGTAACTTGGGAGAAGATTTGTTTTCCAGCAAGACAATGACCCCAAGCATGAAGCCAAAGCTACACAGGAAAGGCTTAAAAACAACAAAGTTAATGTCCTGGAGTACCAAGTCAAAATCCAGACCTCAATTCAATTGAGAATTTGTGGCTGGACTTGAAAAGAGCTGTTTACTCATGATCCCCAGGCATTCCGACAGAGCTTGAGCAGTTTTGTGAATAAAAATGTAGAAAAATTGCAGTGTCCAAGTGTGCAAAGCTAAATGAGACCTATCTACAAAGACTCAAGGCTGTAATTGCTGCCAAATGTGCATCTATTAAATACTGACTTGAGGGGTCAGTATTTATATACTTGTAAAAAAATAATGAAGACCATATTAACAGACAGAAAGATGAGCACGCACACTAAAAACAGAATACTGCAGTGCTATATTTATTCTATCCTGACTTATGGAAGTGAATGCTGGACCATTTCTCCAGCAATGGAAAAGAGACTAGAAGCAGCTGAATTATGGTTCTACAGGAGAATGTTAAAAATATCATGGACCACACACACAACAAATGAAGAAGTTCTCAGTAGAGCCCAAGCAGTTTGATCACTCATACCAACAATAAGAGAAAGACAACTCAGATTCCTAGGACACATCATGCGGAAAGATGAACTAGAAAAACTCATACCCTCTGGAAAGATTGAGGGGAGTAAACCTAGAGGAAGACTTCAGCTTATGTACATCAAAAGCATAGCCAGATGGCTACACATCGAGGAAATGGAAGTAATCCAAAAAAAAACGAAGGATAGATCTGTATGGAAAACCATGGTCACCAAAGTCCACATCGGATATGGTACCCAGATAGACAGACAGATATTTGTAATTAATTTAGATCACTTCGTAGCGATCTGTTTTCAATTTGACAGAAAAGAGTCTTTTTCTGTTGATCAGTGTCAAAAAAAGCCAAATTAAGTCCACTGTGATTCTATGTTGTAAAACAAAAAAAACATTAAATCTTCCAAGGAGGGTGAATACTTTTTATACGCACTGTACATAGCTAGGGTGCCCAAGACTTTTGCATAGTACTGTAGTAATTCTATACATTGTATTGTACTGCTGCCACAAAAAAGAATTTCTTGACATATGTGAGGGATGATAAACTTGATTCTGATATGGGTCTGTATTGTGGACTGAGAGTGGGAAGGGGGCAGGGAAATAGGAATCATGGTTGGGAAAAGGGGAAGGGAGAGGGGAGGGAGCGGGAAGCACCAGAGAGACATTCCGTAATGATCAATAAACCAATTTCTTGGAATCAAATGACCTTGTCTGGTATCTCAGGGTTTCGTTTGCCTGCATTCTCAACAGCCCCTGTCCTGGACCCTGGCACTCCTTCCCCGTAACCTTTCCCACAGCCCTCCCGAGGTGCTTTGCCTTCACCATTCCCAACATCCCTTGTTCACAGCAGACTTACAAACCTGCTCTCCACACCACATTGAGAAAGACAAGGTCTGCGCAAGTCTTAGGCACCCAAGCTATACATATGTGCCTCAGACATTTGGACAGTACTGTCTATATTTTTTATATTTGTGTAATTTCAAACCCAGGTGAGGAGACAGCTGAAACATCTCAACCCAAGCAAGGCTGCAGGACCGGATGGTGTCAATACCAGGGTGGTCAAAGCCTGTGCCCCTCAGCTATGTGGAGTACTTCGCCATGTACTCAACATGAGCCTGAGGCTCCGGAGGGTTCCTGTACTGTGGAAGACGTTCTGCCTCGTCCCTGTGCCGAAGATGCCGTGCCCCAGCGGGCTCAATGACTACAGACCGGTGGCATTGACCTCCCACATCATGAAGACCCCGGAGAGACTTGTTCTGGAGCTGCTCTGGCCTATGGTCAGGCCACACTTAGATCCCCTCCAGTTCACCTACCAGCCCCGACTAGGAGTTGAGGATGCCATCGTCTACCTGCTGAACTGTGTCTACGCCCACCTGGACAAGCCAGCGAGCACTGTGAGGGTCATGTTTTTTTGACTTCTCCAGTGCGTTCAACACCATACGCCCTGCTCTGCTGGGGTAGAAGCTGACAGCGATGCAAGTGGATGCTTCCCTGGTATCATGGATTCTTGATTACCTGACTGGCAGACCACAGTACGTGAGCTTGCAACACTGTGTGTCAGACAGAGTGATCAGCAGCACTGGGGCTCCACAGGGGACAGTCTTGTCTCCCTTTCTCTTCACCATTTACACCTCGGACTTCAACTACTGCACAGAGTCTTGTCATCTTCAGAAGTTTTCGGATGACTCTGCCATAGTTGAATGCATCAGCAAGGGAGATGAGGCTGAGTACAGGGCTACGGTAGGAAACTTTGTCACATGGTGTGAGCAGAATTATCTGCAGCTTAATGTGAAAAAGACTAAGGAGCTGGTGGTAGACCTGAGGAGAGCTAAGGTACCGGTGACCCCTGTTTCCATCCAGGGGGTCAGTGTGGACATGGTGGAGGATTACAGATACCTGGGGATACGAATTGACAATAAACTGGACCGGTCTAAGAACACTGAGGCTGTCTACAAGAAGGGTTAGAGCCTGAGGATACTGAGGGTCCTTTAACATCTGCCGGACGATGCTGAGGATGTTCTACGAGTCTGTAGTGGCCAGTGCTATCATGTTTGCTGTTGTGTGCTGGGGCAGCAGACTGAGGGTAGTAGACACCAACAGAATCAACAAACTCATTTGTAAGGCCAGTGATGTTGTGGGGATGGAACTGGACTCTCTGACGATGGTGTCTGAAAAGAGGATGCTGTCTAAGTTGCATGCTATCTTGGTCAGTGTCTCCCACCCACTACATAATGTACTGGATGGGCACAGGAGTACATTCAGCCAGAGACTCATTCCACCGAGATGCAACACAGAGCATCATAGGAAGTCATTCCTGCCTGTGGCCATCAAACTTTACAACTCCTCCCTTGGAGGGTCAGACACCCTGAGCCAATAGGCTGGTCCTGGACTTATTTCATAATTTACTGGCATAATTTACATATTGCTATTTAACTATTTATGGTTCTATTTCTACTTATTATTTATGGTGCAACTGTAATGAAAACCAATTTCCCCCGGGATCAATAAAGTATGACTATGACTATGATTTGTCTTCTTTTACACATTGGTTATTTGTTTATATGTAGTTTTTCATCAATTCTATTGTATTCTTTATTTTCCTGAAAATGCCAGCATGAAAATGAATCTCAAACTAGTACATGGTGACATACCAGATACATATGTACTTTGATAATAAATTTACTTCAAACTTTGAACTCTTAAGGTTGGAATAAATTCAGAACCCGCATACAATAATCAGAAAGGAGAAAAAGAGGAGCAAATGGGAACTAGTGGGTAATGCAAAAAAAGTCAACAGTGTTTCTTAAAGTACAAAAACACGTAGAAGTATTTCACTCAGGTTCGTGATTTGTGTAAAAAAGGTAGTGACTTGTGGCAGTTTGGAGCTTTGAGCAGTGCCCATTTAGCATTCTGGTACTGATTGACAAGAACAAATTAAAATAAGGCAACTGCAAACAGAACGGCCATTGCCAGAGTAGCCATCGTTGAAGCGGACAGAGTTAGAATGGGGATTTTGAGGTTTGAGTTCTTCGAGGCTTCAACGAGGAGAGGCTTCAGTCAGAGAAGGCAAAAAAAAACTGCAGGTAGAGTTCTCCCCTACTGCCCCCCCACCCCGCCCCCCCCCACACACACAGTTTATTGTGCTTCCTTCTTTATCTTTACTCAGAACAGTAGAGATGCCAGGCAGAGTAGTGTAACCATCCTCTTGCGGGATGTGGGAAGGCAAGACCTCCGGTGTCCCTGACGACTACAGCTGCAGCTTCTAACAATCCATATTAAGGAGTTGGAGCTGGAAATGGATGAACTCCAGATCATTTGTGAGGCTGATTTGATGATGAGTACAACATATAGAGAGGTAGTTTCACCCAAGGTGCAGGACACAGGAACCTGGCTGAGAGTCAAGAAGGGGAAAGGTGTTAAACAGCCAGTGCAGAAACCACTATGGACATCCCCTTCAACAACACTTTGGATACTACTGGGGGGAATGACCTAGCAGAGGCCAGTCACAGCTGTCAAGTCTCTGGCACTGAGTCTGATTCTGTGACTGAGAAGGAAAAGGGGAGAAAAGGCGAGCTGTGGTGATAGAGGATTCATTAGTTAGGGGAACATAAAGAAGGTTTTGAGGATGAGAATGTGATTCCCAGATGGCATATTTCATACGTAAATAGGAAGAGTGATGAGGTTCTACAAAGGGAATTCAGGGAGTATGGTGCTAAGTTAAAGGACAGGAGCTCCCGGGAATTGATCTCAGGATTGCAGCTTGTGCCACGTGCTAGTGCAGCCAGAAAAAGGAGGATTATACAGTTTCACACATAAAAAATGCTGGTGAACGCAGCAGGCCAGGCAGCATCTATAGGAAGAGGTACAGTCGACATTTCAGGCTGAGACCCTTCGTCAAGACTAACTGAAAGAAGAGATAGTAAGAGATTTGAAAGTGGGAGGGGGAGGGGGAGATCCTAAATGATAGGAGAAGACAGGAGGGGGAGGGTTGGAGCTAACAGCTGGAAAGTTGATTGGCAAAAGGGATACGAGGCTGGACGAGAGAAAGGATCATAGGACCGGAGGCCTAGGGAGAAAGAAAGGCGGGGGGGGGGGGGCGGGAGACCAAGAGAATGAGCAAGAAGTATAGTGAGAGGGACAGATGGAGAAAAAAGAGAAAGAGAAAAATAAATAAATAAATAAATAAATAAATAGAAAGATAGATAGATAGATAAGCAAGTAAGTAAGTAAGTAAGTAAAATAAGGAAGGGATGGGGATGAACATTGACTTCTCTAACTTCCGTTAATGCCCCACCTCCCCTTCGTATAGTCAGAGGCTTTTTCTCAGGGCTGAAGTGGCTAGCACGAGAGGGCACAGTTTTAAAGTGCTTGGAAGTAGGTACAGAGGAGATGTCAGGGGTAAGTATTTTACACAGAGAGTGGTGAGTTCATGGAATAGGCTGCCGGCGATGATGGTAGAGGTGGATACGATAGGGTCTTTTAAGAGACTCCTGGATAGATATATGGAGCTCAGAGTAATAGAGGGCTACGGGTAACCCTTGGTAATTTTAATATAAGGACATGTTCGGCACAGCTTTGTGGGCCAAGGGCCTGTATTGAGCTGTAGGTTTTCTATGTTTCTATGTTTCTAACCTATCAAACTTTGCTTTAAGTATATTCAATGATTTGGCCCCCACAGTTATCTGTGGCAATAAAATCCACAGATTCACCACCCTCTGGCTAATCCTTCCTCATTTCTGTTCTAACTGAACGGCCCTCACTTTGAGCTGGTGTCCTTTGGTTCTAGACTCACCACAGGAAACATCCTCTCTATGTCCACTCTGTTTTGGCCTTTCAACATTCATTAGGTTTCAATAAGATCCCCCCTCATTTTCCTAAACTTCTGCAAGTACTGGCCCAGAGCTATCCAAAGCTCCTCATACATTAACCCTTTTATTCCCTGAATCATCTCATGAGCCTTCTGTGAACCCTCTCCAATGCCAGCACATCTTATCTTAAAAAAGGGGCCCAAAACTGCTCACAGTACTCCAAGTGTGGTGTGACCAATACCTTACAAAGTCTCAGTATTACATCCTTGCTCTTATATTCTAGTCCTCTGGAAATGAATGCTAACATTATATTTGCCTTCCTTAACCTACTCAACCTACAAGTTAACCTTCAGGGAATCCAGCACAAGGATTCCCAAATCCTTTTTCACCTCTGATTTTTGAATTTTGTCACGTTTAGGAATTAGTCTATGGCTTTATTCCTTCTACTGAAGTGCATGCCCATACACTTCCCTACACTATATTCCATCTGCTACTTTTTCCATTCTCCGACTCTGTCTAAATCCTTCTACAGACGCCGTGTTTTCTCAACACTACCAGCTCTTTGTATTATCATCCACAAGCTTGGCCATAAAGCTATCAAATCTGTCATCCAAATCATTGACATATAGTATAATGTGAAAAGAAGCAGACCCAAAACTAACCCCTGCAGAACATCACTAGTCACCGGCAGCCAACCAGAAAAGGCCTCATTTATTCCCACTCCTTGCCTCCTGCCAGTCAGCCAATCTTCTAACAAAGCTAATATCTTTCCTGTGATACCATCGGTTCCTATCTTGTTAAGCAGGCTTATGTGTGGCACCTATTCTAAGGCCATATGAAAATCTAAGTGAATAACATCCACTGACTAGTGTTATTTCTTCAAAGAATTCCAACCGATTTGTCAGGTAAGATATCCCCTTTTGAAAGTGGACTTCGACCTATTTTATCAAGTGCCTCCAAGTACCCTGAAACCTCATCCTTAATATTCAGCTCCAACATCTCCCAGCCATTGCAGTCAGGCTAACTGACCTACAATTTCCTTTATTCTGTCTCCCTCCCTTCTTAAAGAGTGGAGTGATATTTTCAATTTTCCAGTCCTCCAAAATTATTCCAGATTCCAGTGATTCTTGTGGGATTATTACTGAGGCCTCCCCAATCTCTTCCACTGCAGTCCCTCTTTCAAACCCCTGGGAAATAGTCCATCTGGTTCAGGTGACTTACTAACTTCAAACCTGTCAGCTTCCCAAGCACCTTCTCATTCGTAAAAGCAACGACACTCAATTCTGCCCCCTGACACTCTCGAGTTTCTGGCATACTGATGTAAAGTACATATTTAGTTTTTCCCTCATTTCTTTGCCCTTCATTACCACCTCCCCAGCGTCATTTTCAGCAGTCTGGTAACTACTCTCACTTCTCTTTTAGTTTTTATATTTCTGAAAATAATGCTTTTGGTAGCCTCTTTTATATTATTGGCTAGCATACCTTCATACTTCATTTTTTCTCTCCTTATGGCTATTCTAGTTGCCTGCTGTTAGTTTTTAAAAGGTTCCCAGTCCCCTAACTTCCCACCAATATTTGCTACATAATATACCCACTCTTTTCCTTTTATGCTGTCTTTGACTTCCATTGTCAGTCATAGTTGCCTCAACCCCCCTTTAGAATAATTCATCATCTTTGGGTTGTATCTATCCTGCGCCTTCCGAATTGCTGCCAGAAAGTCCAGCCATTGCTGTCCTGCTGTCATCCCTAAAATAGCTAGACTAGAATGCTTATCACGTCTCGGAGACAGCTTGTGAGTAGATGGTGGAAAGCAAGTCATAGCAGATAGTCAATTGTACAAAGAAAACAGTTGATTTGCTCAGAACACAGAATTGATTAAAGTGCAGAGGAAATTGAACTTATGATAGAATCTTTGCAATACTCTCCAATAAAATCAATGTAATTCTTCAGAATGTAGTGAGTGGATAATAATTACAGACAAATTATGTGCAAAAGATCAATTTCAGCCACTTACTGCGGTTGAAAAACCAGGCTTGATTGGCCAGGGTACTACCAGTCATCACTAATCTGGCTATGAATTGTTTCTTAATACATTATAGTTCAACAACTGCAATCATGCTAGAGTAATTCAGAAGAAGTTATGTAAACTTGGATATGACACATCCTCGTTACTTTGAATGACAAATAAAGGAATAGAGAGTTACTGTAATCAATGTATGTCCTATAGTGCACATGAATTGGCTTCCATTGATGTGATTTGTAATTCTTTGAGGCACTTTCTTAGGTTGTTTAATACTGTTAATCAATGGCATTTTTCCAAATGTAAAATGTAAACAAAATTTTGCCTCCTTTCCATTCAATGTGATGTGTAAGTTTTCTATGTTTCTGTGAGATCTGAGCAGCAAGAGAGCTGAAGGACAGACAGTGTTAGACAAGATAATGTTGAATTCATTCACAAGTTAGAAATTCTAACTGGTACAAAGATAAATATACCAGTTGGTGTTCATGCCATTTTATGGATGAATTTAAGTTAAAAACTAACTGCTGGAGGAACTTAGCAGATCAGGCAGCGTTTGTTAAAAGACAATGGATAGTTGACAGGTTGAGATAACTTTATTATATTTGTCTTGAGCTGAAGTACAGAATAGGTCCTTCAAGCCCTTTGAGCTGCACTGACCAGCAACCCCCAACACAATCGATATAACTTTAATCCATTCACGAGACAATTTACAAGCATCAATTAACCTACCAGGTATGTCTTTGGACTGTGGAAGGAAGCCGGAGGACCAAAACAACACCTATTCATTCCATGGGGAGGACATACAGAGACGCTTTACAGAGGATGCTGGGATTGAACTCTGAACTCTGACGCCCCAAACTGTAATAGTGTCACTCAAACTGCTACACCACCATGACACCCAAGGAGTTCATCTGGGCTCCTTGCATGAATATAAGTTGTGAATGTCCATAGAAACAGGAATGATTAAGATCGTTCAAAATCAATGTCAGGAGAGGAAATGCAGGGAGGTTTTTGTTATATTTTGAGTTTTCTGTCAACATTCAGTGCTCAGGGTGTGTGATCACTATTCTTTCATTGTTGTTCATCCATTGTTATTCCTCCTCTGCTGATATACAGGAAGCCTGCAGAGGAAATTGACAGCAAAATTAATCAGTTCCCAGATATCCAAAGCATTCCTGACAGAATATCCAGTGAGTTTGTTATGAGTTCATGTACATAAACAAATTTTAATCCTTTAGTGGCAAGTATTTTGGTAAGACCACGGCTGTTCAGTCAAGGAAAAGCTCGGGCAAAATCTCCTGACTCCATGCAAGTATTAACACATGATACTGCTGTTGGGCAGAAAAGAAGCCAAGCTTCTGGTTAACATGCTGATCTAAACATTTGTATTGACCTGGAGCTCCTCTCTGGCACTTGCAGTCAAGTATATTCACAAAGCTAACTTAGGCATGTTAAAATCAGCTCTACAAGGGTGGCGGATACAGTACTGTACATAAGTCTTATGCACATATATATAGCTGGGGCACCTAAGACTTTTGAACAGTACTGTATATGGTTAAAATAGGAAATTGATTGGGAGACTGAAATAAGAGTACTTAGCTTTTTATTAGCTCAGTAGTATTAAGAGTTATTTGGTAACTGGAAATACATTATGTAAGTACTGTGCAAAAGTCTTAGGTGCCCTAGTTATATATATGTACCTAGGATTTTTCAATAGGTTTCAATAGGTGCATTTAATGTCAGAGAATCCTATACAATATACATTCTGAAATTTTTTCTTCACAGACTTCCATGAAAACAGAGGAGTACCCCAAAGAATGAATGATGGTTAAAACATTAGAACCCCAAAGCCCCCTCCAACACACCCACCCACACACAAGCAGCAGCAAGCAATGACCCCCCACCCCCACCAGCAAAAAAGCATCAGAACCCTCCACCGAGCACTAAGCATGCAGCAAAGCATCAATAAAGACGCAGACTTGCAGTGCCCCCAAAACTACTCGTTCATCCAATAACGTACCACTGGTTCTCTCCCTCTCTCTCTCTCCCTAACAAGGAAAAAGAGGTGTCCCCAATGCACAGTGAGAGAGGAGACATAACAAACAGCTCGCTGGTTTACGATGTTATAAGTCTGTCGCGTCACTTTTTCCGAGCTCTGCGCCCGGAGAGTCGGCACCAAAAAGGCGCAGCTCACTAGTCACACTACCCCCTGCGGTTAACCTGCTGTTCCTGATGTTCCGTGTTCTCCCACAACACTTCAGTCAGGAGCATCAGCCTAGATTCAGCACGTCAACAGAGCCACAAAATCCCGGAATCCTGAGGGCGCACTCGTCTTCCAGGCCGCGTCCTTGGGATATCAAGAAGCGTCTGGTCGTGAGTCCCTGAGAGCAGATCCCACTCCTGCAAAGAACCAAAGTCAGAGTGTAACTCCAGGTCAGGATCTTCAAAAGAACCCTCCCCCCCCACACTCCTCAGCCACTTACTCTGGCAGCCATTCCATATACTGATGACTCTGATGACACAAGTCCCTGCTCTTCTTGTTATACTTATGACTGTGAGGCTAAGTACAGCTTCTATGTTATATTCAAGTTTGCTGATGACACCACTGTTGCTGGCCGAATCAAAGCATAAAAGAGGCAGATTGAAGATCTAGTTGTATGGTGCCACAACAATACTCTCTCACTCAACATCAGCAAAACCAAAAAGCTGATTATTGAGTACAGGAGGAGGAAAGCTGAGGTCCATGAGTCAGTCATCATCAGCAGATCAGAGGTGGAGAGGGTCATTAATTTTAAATTCCTTGGCGTTTTCACTTCAGAGAATCTGTCCTAAGACAAATACGTAAGCACTATTACAAAGAAGGCACAGCAGCACCTCTGCTTTCTTAGAAGTTTGTACAGATTCAGTATGGGATCTAAAACTCTGATGAACTTCTATAGATGCACATTGGAGAGTATCCTGACTGGTTGCATCATGGCCTGGTATGGAAATACTGTACCAATGCCCATGAACAGAAAAACCTACAAAATATAGTAAATACAGCCTAGCCCATCACAGGAAGAGCTCTCCCCACAAATGGGCACATATACAAGGATGGCCGCCACAGGAAATCAGCATGCATCATCAAGGACCACCTCCCCTCTCAGTTTTAACCTATGCTCTCTAATTTTTCTTTCCTCGACCCTGGAAAACAGACTGTATGCTTTTACTTTCCTATGCTCCTCACATCCATCTAAGATCATTCCTTATTCTCCTATGTTCCAATGAGAAAAGTCTCAGTCTCTCTACATAACTGAAACACTCAAGTCCTGGTATCATCCTTATAAACTTCCTTGGCACTTCTTCCAGCTTAATGACATCTTTCCTATAGCAGGGTGACTAAAACTGAACACAGTATTCCAAAAGCAGTCTCAGCAACATCCTGTATAACTGCAACGTAGCATTCCAACTTTTATACCTAATGTCCTGTCTGATGAAGGCAAATGTGCCAAAAGCCTTTTTCATCATCCTGTCTACCTGTGGTGCCAATTTCAGGGAACCATGTCATTGTACTCCCATGTCCCTCTGTTCAAGAGCACTCCCCAGGTTCCTACTTACCACTGTGAAGACACAACCTTCCTTGACATATCTTCCCAAAATTCAACAGCTAGCACTTTTCCAAATTTAACTCTATTGGCCATTCTTCAGCCCACTTACCCTGCTGATCGGGATCCTCCTGTAAAGTCTGATAGCTATTTCCACTGCAAGACACCACCTATGTTTATGTTATCTGCAAACTTACCAACCATCCTCATCCAAATCATTGATATAGATAACAAATAGTCATGAGCTAAGAACCAAGCCCTGGGGAACCCTACTAGTTAACTATTACATGAATAAAATAGTTCACTATCTGCTTGTAATTACAGTGGGTGAATCATAATGGTCACTGAAACAGATTTCAGGAATATGATATGTTTCAATTTTCTATAAAATGCCCAAGAATATACAGTTTCAATTACAAACTCTTTTCCAAATTTTAGATCAACAGAAGTATGATATAACCATTATCACACACTTTGCCCCTGGTACTGTTAACCTGGATTTCATTTTGTAAGACCTTCCTATTTTATTTTATATCTGATTCTCTTTCTTTTTCTTTACCTTTCTATGATATTTCTATGTACACATGATAAATAAATGAAATGAATCTGACATTATCCACTTCAATATCTCTATGGTCCTTGAATCTTTAATTTGCCTTTGACATCTACCAAATTTGGAACTTTTTCAATGTGCATATATTGCACTAAACGACCAATTTCCATTTGGACCGCTTAGTTTTATCCAGGGAATGTAATATTTATTGCTGAAACTCAACCCAAGCTTCTCAGAATTCTCGGTACTTGCAATATGCAATTTTGATTCTTTGCCAATGTTTGTCAAACTGCCATTGAATATAAATTCAGGCATAAAAACCAGCCAGTGTACTAAACTATCTTGGGCACTTAAGGCACTGAAGTACCAGCTTTGGTTAAAGCAGGAACTCAGGAGTAGGTCTGGGCATCACTACTTTCTGAATCAGAAGTAAGTCTGCTACTAGTGAAGTAAAATCAACTCAAGCTGTGAAGTTCAATGCTTCTCTCCACCTGTAAAGAATTACCATTCTTCTCTTTTTTTCAGACTCTCCTGTCAAGTTATAGATATGGATAAGTTATTTGCTTTCATCTGCTCCTTGCAAGAAACCTTGCCTTCATTTTGATTGAAAATTCCAGTTCTGAGATCAGGTATATAACATTATAAATTCAGTTCAGCAGGTCAGCAGAGAAAGAAGCTGGGCTTCATTGCATAGCTTGACACATAGAGTGGCTTTGTGTTATTGGCAGCTTTTGGCTGCAGTAATTATTGCTTTGAAATGTGCCAATACGCTGTCACTACCAGGCTCCGAGTGAATGGAATACACAAAACCAGCATTGTTCAAAAATACAGCTATCAAAGTGACACTAGTCAGTGATTTTAGTTTGTAACTAAATATCCTATAAATTCACAGTATTGAGTATTATGGTGTGGCTGATGAGTTTGAGCTTCCTTGTGCTTATACTGCTCAAATCTAAGAAATATAAGCGGACTAAAGCAAAACAGTGCAAAATGTCAGGGAATTCTAAACGTAAATGATACATCAGACACCAACCCAAGTCCGGTTGCTGCCTTGTTACCTTACAGTAACTGGCAGGATCCTCAGGAGCGCTAAAGTACAGAGGAATCCGTAGCTCCCTGAAATTGTTAATATAATTTGTTCTACCCTTCGGGCAATTCAGTTCTGTTTTTCAACGTGATTAAGAGATTTTTGTTAGGAGCAGAAGAAGTTTCTGTCTAAAGACATTTTGCTTTGTTTCCCATCAGAAGCTGCATGCATTGTTTCAAAGTTAATCTAAAGCTATCAATAAGATTTTGCTGAAACAGAATGTTATTTTGAGTTTATTAGACAAAAACATAGATGCCAATGGTTTATACACACATACATATTTACTTGTCAGAATCTTGTATATTTACCTGCAGGAAGGGTAACTATGATCCTATTTACCAGTGTATTGTGTGAATGGAAATACATGGCAAGAGGGGAAGTTGGCGGAGTGACGCAGTGTGCAGTGGCCACTCCAGTGGTGATATCTGTTATCTGTCAAGTAGGGTGCCATGCACAATCCTGATTTGATGGTGACAGACATGAGAGCACGGAGGAACATCTGGTGAAACTTCTGAAATGCCTGCTTTGCTGCTGCTACTACAGTGCGATCCAGAATCTCTGGAGGGGAAGGGCCCAAGTCCTCGGCTTTACTTGTTCCTTGGCAGCCGGGGCGGGGTCGAAGCGCTCGGCAGAGCATGGTGCTCAGTGCTCGGTGTCAGAGGGCTGGTCGGAGGCTCCAAGTTTTCGGACGGACTCAGAGTCTGCTGCGGTCGGGTGCTTCCAAAGGTGCTGCATTAGCAAGTTTGCGGTGCTTGGAGGTTCATGGCAGGGAGAGTTTCTCCCTTCTACCATCTGCGTGAGATGATGGGGCTATCAGGACGTTGAGACTTTTTTTTACCGTGCCCATGGTCTGCTCTTTATCAAATTGTGGTATTGCTTTGCACTGTTGTAACTATATGTTATAATTATGTGGTTTTGTCAGTTTTAGTCTTGGTTTATCCTGTTTCTTGTGATATCATTCTGGCGGAACATTGTATCATTTCTTAACGTATGCATTTCTCAATGACAATTAACGAGGACTGAGAGTCCTCATAATCTAATCTAATGTAATATAATTGCACTGTATTTTGTTGTTTTTCAGCTTCACTCCTTATTCACTATGTCATGCCATTGAGTCTACAATATACCCAAGGAGTTGGGAGGCTGTATCCTGGCTCTCATGTCACTTTTGAATGGAGTTTGGCTGACTGTCCAGTTGATACTACAACACCTCAGCGAGGGCCATACACAAGTAGATAAAGTAATAAAGAAGGCAAATAGCATGCTTGGCTTTCTTGGTCAGGACATTGAGAGTAAAAGTTGGGAAATTATGTTGTAGTTGAAGAAAATTTTAATTAGACCATATTTTGAGTACTGTGTGCAGTTCTCGTTGCTCCATTACAGAAAGCTATGATAGATTTGGAAAGGGTACAAAAGATGTTTACTGGGATGTTGCCTGGATTATACAGTATTAGTTCTAAGGAGAGGTTAGACAGACTTAGATTGTCTAACGGTCTCTTAACACCTCCTATTGGAGGCTGAGACCTGATGAAAGTATGTAAGATTATAAGAGGCATAGATGGAATCAATAGGATAGATAACCAGTGTCTTTGTACAAATGTCAAATATTAGGGGCATAAACTTGAGTGAATTGAAAGGAGATGTGCAAGGCAATTTTTTTTTCTTAACGGAGTGTGATATGTGCCTGGAATATGTTGCTGGGAGAGGTAGTGCAGGAAGATGCATTGTCGACATTTGAGAGACATGTAGTTGTACAAATCATGTGAAGACAGATGGGATTAGTTTAAAGTTACTTTGCCACAGACGTTGAAGTTCAAAGGGCTTGTTCCTGAGCTGGGCTGTTCTAAGTTCTTGCGCAATGAGACAGAGTATGCCGTCTTGACCATTACTGATTTGGCTTAAGCTCCTCACTTGACACTCACAGTACAAAATACTTTGTAGATGAGCCTTGCCTCATTGCTTAATCTTTGTCCATTTCTCCTCCTGCCTCTTCCTCAACCCAAGGCTGGAGGTGACCTGGAAGGGGTAGTTTCCTTTGAGATGGGGTGAATTGTAATTTACACCTCAGCACAGAACCAATCGTTGCACATCTTGCAAACAATATGGTTCAATTTAGTAGTTTAATCACAATTGTTATATTGTTCCATAATTCTTTATTTCTGTTCATTTTATCATGAGTGTTCTTTGATTTTAGTTTTATCTCTTCTCTTGACATACTCATTGTCACTTATCTTTTGTGGCCATGAGCATAAAAATTGTGTCAAACTGCAGAACCGAAAGAAGTACAATAGAGACTATAAGACCATAAGACTACAAGACGATAAGAACATAAGACTCAGGAGCAGAATTAAAAATCTAAGGGCAGAGCTTTAAATAAAATCATAAAAAGACACCTGATTGATGAGGAGCTCATGATTCAAATGACAGATATTCATTAAAAAAGTTCAGAAATGAAGGCAATAATACATAAAAAGCTTCCAATATATCTGGTTATTTGGAACATATCGCTGGATGTAATAAGCAGGACTATTAAAATAGTATCATACAGTGCCTTTATAACGATGGTAGAAATGACTCCTCCACTTCACTTCAGCAATTTCTTTGTTTCACTAGATAGATTAATTTAGACAAAGGCATACATCATCTTAAGTGTTTTTGCAAAGCTCTTTACTTGTCAGATTTGATAAATTTATAGAAATAAGACATAAGGTCAGTGTGCACCCCTTGATGTCGCTTGCAGTACTTATCACAGTTAATGAAAATAAATCCTTTAGAGAAAAATAGTCTAAAAGATGGATGGCTTGATAGATATAATTGTTGCAGAACTTTGAAGGGATTTATGTTAAAATTCAGATCATTTGACAAAAGAATACTGTTCATTTAATTAGTAGGGTAACTAGACTACATAAAATAAAATTCTTGTTTCCACGTTTAATGAGGTAGAAAATCTGAGTTTAGGTAAACTGATTGATTCTACTTTAAATTACAATCGAAATGTAATTCGATCGGATTCTTTTGAAATTGTGTTTTTATATTGTGCATTCATTCATTCTGTCTGGCTGCTGTTTGTGCAATTTGTTTTTCGCGCGTGGGGAGTGGGGTTGATGCTCTTGTTGGCATTTGCGTGATTTATTTCTTTTGTGTGTGGGGGTTTTGACATTTTTCTTTGAACAGGTTCCGTGGGTTCCTTTGCTTCGAGACTCTGGAGAAGACAAATCTCGGGGTTGTATACTGCATATATACTATGATAATAAATGTACTTTAAATGTTGACCTTTGACCTTTAACACAATTGTCTTTGAACTTAAACTTTCTGTTACAGTTCTGAAATAAAATCACAAAGAAGCTGAGTGAATATTAAATATTTGGGATGATGCCATTTCAAATATCAATAACAGGTATGGTGAAAAGGCCAGGAAAGGGAGTTTATTTCATTTTTTTCATGTAAGCCAAATAAAGCATTCCTATTTTTCCAGAATTTAAAGACAATCTCGGAGTAGGAGATTGTACAAATTGAGGAAGCAGATGAAGAAGTAAAAATAAAGAAATAAAAACTGGCTTAGGCTTTCGTTATTCAAACCATTGCATCCTTTGCAACAAATTCAAAATCAAATTTATTGTCATATGCGCAAGTACAAGCATGGACAGGTACAATGAAAAACTTACTTGCAGCAGCATCGCATGCACATATTGTATAAGCATTGTTCACAAGAAAAAAAACAAATGATTCATAAATTAAAACGCCTTTACAATAAAGAATGCAATTTGAATAAAAATAATTCTATTTTAGTGCAAAGTGATCAGACTGTTCACGGTGTTGCTAAACTCTGGTGATTAGGAGTTTGGTGGATTGGTTTAAGAACCTAAGGTTGAAGGGAAGTGGCTGTTTTTGAATCTGGTGATATGGGGCCACAGGCTGGTAGCTACAGAAAGATTGCACTGCCCGGATGGTGGGATCATTGATAATGAATATTACCTTCTTGAAGCAGTTCCTTCTGTAGTTACTATTGAGTATTGGGAGGGATGATCCCTAATTGTATTGGGCAAAGTCCACTACTCTCTGCAGCTTCTTAAGTTCCTGCACATTCATACTGCTATACCAAACTATGATAAAACCAGTCCCCATACTTTCAAGAGTACATCTGCAAGAGGTTTGCTTGAGTGTTTAGTGATAAACTGAACATTCTTAATCTCTTAAATTGAAGATGCAGATGCAATTACAGTTCATTGCAATTTCATCCATACGCTGGGCCTAAGAGGTCATCTGATAGGATAACACTCAGGAATTTAAAGCTACTAGCTCCCTCCAACGTTGATTTTACCAAACGTAGACCATCATATGTCACTTCTCTTCCCCTTTCTGAAGCAACACACACAAAATATTGAACAAGCTCTGGAGGTCAGGCAGCGTCTACGGAAATGAATAAACAGTCAACATTTTGGGCTGAGACCCTTCAATGGGACTTCCCCATTCTAAAGTCAACAATTAGCTCTTTACCTGTGCTGACTCTGAGCGGGAGTTTGCTGTAGCATCATTCAACCAGGTTTCCTAAGGAAATCTGTGTAGAGATGAGATGAGTGACTGAAGGTGAGAGGAGAAATGCCGATGTCCATCTCATAGGACATTGTCTATTTTATCGGGGCAGGAAGGAAAGGTACCCTTGGGGTATGCTCTTTCTGAAATATGTATTAGTTTATCAGTAGAAAGGATTAAAGTTATTTATGAGGGCTTTCAACTATAAAATGGAGATGGAAGTCTGGGTTAGTGGAAAATGTATGCAAATAAAAATTCCAAACCAAGAAAATTGAAAAAGAACAATGGTCCAAAATTAAATATTGACATTATGTCTTTCCTCATCAAAAAAGCAACAGCCCCTCCTCACTTACTTGTAGCTCTGACATTCCTATAATATCTGTATCCTGAAATATTGAACTGCCAATCCCCTCTCTCAGTCGTGATTCTGTTATGGCTATTTCATCCCAGTCCTCAGATCCAATCCATGCTCTGAGTTTGTCCGCCATTCTTGTTAAACCACATGCTTTGAAATAAATGCAGTTTAAATGAGTAGTCTAGCCTCTCTGTGCCCCTAGCTATCCTTATTACTACATTTCCTCTCGCTCCCCCACTGCCTTTGCCCATGACTTACTCATGCTTAGTCATGAGTCATCCAGCTCTATATTTATATCTTAATGTCTTACTTATTCTATATAATAAACGGTAAATGTAACTTCCAAGTTCAATGTTTCATGAAAAAGAATGCAATGCTTACTGTCTTCCCACAGCTGCTTTCTTTCAAATAGCCTCGATCTCAAACTTTCTTCACCAAATTTCGCCAGCAATTAATAAAGAAAATTATTTTTAATCGGTGACACTATTAACAATTATTTTACATGGATCATCATTAATTAATAACACATAAACACTACCAGAAGAGAGTATGAAAAAACATTCTAGAAATATTAGGTTTTTTATGTATAGTAGGAAAAATGTATTGTGAGCGTCTTGAAAACTAACAATGGTGGTGACATTGTAAAATGAAAACAGAGAATTGGTACTCCTGTTGTGTAAATACTTTGCCTAAAGGAAAAGAATAATGTTTTGTGAATCCCAAGGAAACAGCTGTCTGCTCCAGTGTGCTAAGTCAATCGTAAGCTCTGATGTTGTCTATGTTGAGTTTGTACTTCTTTACTTCGCACAGATTTCAAAGATTCAAAGTGGATTTATTGTTGAAGTATGTATGCAGTATACAACCCTGAAATTTGTCTTCCCCACAGACAGTCATGAAACAAAGTAGAACCATGGAACCCACCCATTCAAAGAAATCTATTGGATATCAAATCCCACTCCCCCTCGTGCAAAAAATCATGCAACAAAAAAGAGCGAAAACACAGAATATAAAACACAAAATCAAAAGGCATATTTCAGTTCAGTTCAGCTCAGTGTTCATTATCTGCAAATTAAAAATTGCCCAGTAGTAACAAAAAAGAGCAACCAGAGCCAGAATTAGAAATTGGATCACATAAACCTGAATTAGAGGCCAAATCTACAATCTGTGTTGATTAAACCTTGTATTGGTTGGCACCATCTACTGACAGCATTGAGGGAGAGAGAGATCACTCAAATGCAAGGACTTTCCCTTGGGAGTAGCGAGCAAGAGTGAGACTGGCACACGCAGACACATCCCACAACCCAAATTTGGATGAGTTGCGAAGTTAATAGACAGACTAGTATAAATTATGCCTAATATGTAGGTGAGAAGTAGAACTGGATGGAATTAATCGAAAAGAGGGGAGAATATCAGCTGCTACAGGAAACTATGGAATGAGCTACCAGAGAAAGTGGTTGAAGTAGGTCCATTAACAATATTTTATATGTACTTGGTGAATCTGTGGAATTGCTGCCACAGGCAGCTGTGGAGACCAAGACATTGGGTATATTTAAGGCAGAGATTGATAGATTGCTGTTTAGTCAGGGCATGAAGGGATACAGGGAGAAGGCAGGAGTTTGGGGCTGAGGGGGAAACGGATCAACCATGGTGAAATGGAGGAGCAGACTTGATGGGCCAAATGGCCTAATTCTGCTCCTATATCTTGTTGTCTTATGGTCTTATAGATGCATAGATAGGAACATTTTAAAGGGATATGGGCCAAATATGGGCAAATAGAACTGGCTTAGATAGGAATTTTGGTTGGCACAGGTCAGATGAGCCAACAGACCTTTCTCCATGCAGATGACTCTATGGCCTGAATAAAATCAAACTACTGTAGGAGTAATGTAATTGGGTGCTTGTTGGCTGTGCAGAGAGCTTACTTCTGTACTATATGACTTTCTCACAGAGCATATATAACATGGACATATATTCCTGGGATCATCCTCATGAACTTCCTCTGGACTCCCTACAAGAACATCACATCCTTTCTGAGATATGGGGCCCAAAACTCTTAAAAACACTCCAAGTGTGACCTGACTAGTGTCTTATAAAACTTCAGCATTATCTCCTTGTTTTTAGATTCTATTCTCCTTGAGATAAATGCCAGCATTGCATTTGCATTCTTTACCACAGACGCAACTTTTAAATTAACCTTCTGGGAGTCAGCATGAGTCTATTTGCACCACTGATGTTTGAATTTTCTCCCCATTAAGATAATAGTCTGTACTATTGTTCCTTTTACCAAAATGCATTATCATACATTTCCCAATACTGTATTCCATCTGCTACTTTTATGCCCAATTTGTCCAATTTGCCTAAGTCCTGCTGCAATCGCATCACTTCCTCAGCACTGCCTACCCCTCCACCTATCTTCGTATCATTCACAAACTTTGCTACAAAGCCATCAATTCCATTATCCAAATCATTGAAAAGCAATGTGAAAATTAGCGGTGCCAATACTGAACCCTGAGGAATACCACTAGTCACTAGCAACCAAATAGAAAACGCTCCCTTTGTTCCCACTTGCTGCCTTCTGCCTGTCAGCCATTCCTCTATCCATGCCAGTATCTTTCCTGTTACACCATAAGATTTAATCATGTTAAAAGACCTCACATGTGGCACCTTATCAAATACCTTCTGAAAATCCAAGTAAATGACACTTAAATGCCTCTCTTTTGTCCCCCCTGCTTGTTACTTCCTTGAAGAACACTAACAGATTTGTCAGGCAAAATTTCCCTTTACAGTAATCATGCTGACTTTGACTTATTGTATCATTAGTCTCCAAGTACCCTGAAACCTCATACTTAAAAATAGACTCTAACACTTTCCCAACCACTGACGTTAGTCTAACTGGCCTATAATTTCCTTTCTTTCGCCCTCCTCCCTTCTTAAAGAGTGAAGTGACATTTGCAATCTACCAGTCCTCTGGGACCATGCCAGAATCAAGTGATTCTTGCAAGATCATGACTAATGCATCCATTATCTCTTCAGCAACTTCTCTCAGGACTGTGGGATGTAGTCCATCTGGTTCAGGTGACTTATCCACTTTAAGATCTATGAGTTTGCCTAGCACTTTTTCCTTTCTAATAGCAATGGCACTCACTCCTGCTCCCTGACACTCATGGGCTTTTGGCACACTGCTAGTGCCTTCCGCAGTGAAGATTGATATCTACGGGAATGGTACCGGAAGATTGGAGGGAGGTGAATGTTGTCCCTTTGTTCAAAAAAGGTAGTAGGGATGGTCCGGGTAATTATAGACCAGTGAGCCTTATATGTATGGTGGGAAAGCTGTTGGAAAAGATTCTTAGAGATAGGATCTCTGGGCATTTAGAGAATCATGGTCTGATCAGGGACAGTCAGCATCGCTTTGTGAAGGGCAGATCATGTCTAACAAGCCTGATAGAGTTCTTTGAGGAGGTGACCAGGCATATAGATGAGGGTAGTGCAGTGGATGAGATCTATATGGATTTTAGTAAGGCATTTGACAAGGTTCCACATGGTAGGCTTATTCAGAAAGTCAGAAGGCATGGTTCCGGGGAAGTTTGGCTAGGTAGATTCAGAATTGGTGTGCCTGCAGAAGGCAGAGGGTCGTGACGGAGGGAGTACGTTCAGATTGGAGGATTGTGACTAGCGGTGCCCCACAAGGATCTGTTCTGGGACCTCTACTTTTCGTGATTTTTATTAACGACCTGGATGTTGGGGTAGAAGGGTGGGCTGGCAAGTTTGCAGACGACACAAAGGTTGGTGGTGCTGCAGATAGTGTAGGGGATTGTCAAAGATTGCAGAGAGACATTGATATGATGCAGAAGTGGGCTGAGAAGTGGCAGATGGAGTTCAACCCGGAGAAGTGTGAGGTGGTACACTTTGGAAGGACAAACTTCAATGCAGAGTACAAAGTAAATGGCAGGATACTTGGTAGTGTGGAGGAGCAGAGGGATCTGGGGGTACATGTCCACATATCCCTGAAAGTTGTCTCACAGGTGGATAGGGTAGTTAAGAAAGCTTATGGGGTGTTAGCTTTCATAAATCGAGGGATAGAGTTTAAGAGTTGCGATGTAATGATGCAGCTCTATAAAATTCTGGTTAGGCCACACTTGGAGTTCTGTATCCAGTTCTGGTCACCTCACTATAGGAAGGATGTGGAAGCATTGGAAAGGGTACAGAGGAGATTTACCAGGATGCTGCCTGGTTTAGAAAGTATGCATTATGATCAGAGATTAAGGGAGCTAGGGCTTTACTCTTTGGAGAGAAGGAGAATGAGAGGAGACATGATAGAGGTTATAAGATAATAAGAGGAATAGATAGAGTGGATAGCCAGCGCCTCTTCCCCAGGGCACCACTGCTCAATACAAGAGGACATGGCTTTAAGGTAAGGGGTGGGAAGTTCAAGGGGGATATTAGAGGAAGGTTTTATACTCAGAGAGTGGTTGGTGCATGGAATGCACTGCCTGAGTCAGTGGTGGAGGCAGATACACTAGTGAAGTTTAAGAGACTACTAGACAGGTATATGGAGGAATTTAAGGTGGGGGCTTATATGGGAGGCAGAGTTTGAGGGTCAGCTCAACATTGTGGGCCGAAGGGCCTGTAAAGTGCTGTACTATTCTATGTTCCTCTCAAACTGCAGTATGAATTCAATCATAGTATGATCACTGCCTCCTAAGTGTTCCTTTACATTAAGCTCCCTAATAAGATCTGGGTATTACACAACACCCAATCTAAGATAGCCTTTCCCTGAGTAGGCTCAAGCACAAGCTGCTCTAAAAAGCTATTTCATAGGCATTCAACAAATTCCCTCTCCTGCAATCTGACACCAATCTGATTTTTCCAATCCCCTTGCATATTGAAGTCCCCCATTACAATTGTGATATTACCCTTATTACATGTCTTTTCCAGCTCGCTTTGCAATCTTAACCCCACATCTTCACTTCTATTTGGAGGCCTATATATGATTCTGATAATGCTTTTTTTTACCTTTGCATTTTCTTAACTTCATCCACAAATATGCAACATTCTCTGACTCTACGTCACCTCTTTCTAAAGATGCAATTCCAACAGAGCCAGCAACCTGAGTATGGCCTCATCAAGACAGTAGAGGAGGCCGTGGTCTGACATGTTGGACTGGGAATGGGAAATTGGATTAAAATTACAAGAATGACACTGTGTTGTTTTGATGGTAACCTATGCAAATATTGACACTGATCAGAATATCTGTTAGGTAAATGTATTCCTTAAGTACTTCCTTTCTCTCCCTCACAATTTGCAGACAATTGGACCCATCAATCCATTTCATTCATCTCCAAAGGGAGAAACTACACAATGGGAATCTTTAAACATAAGAATTAGTAATAATTTCTCACTG
Source organism: Mobula birostris (assembly GCF_030028105.1). Lineage (NCBI taxonomy): Eukaryota > Metazoa > Chordata > Chondrichthyes > Myliobatiformes > Myliobatidae > Mobula > Mobula birostris. Next base: position 176,275,614 of record NC_092375.1, on the reverse strand, counting down.
ACACTTAAATGTAATCGAGCAAAATATCAAAGTATTACTCAAACATTCCAGCCCACCCCTTTAGACATTAAGCAATTACTGATGTAACCACGCAGATTTACTCAAATAGATGGAAGTTGTAGCTGCAGTATAAATTAGGCGTAAGAGTTTGATGAGCTGCATCAGAAAAATGATTGCAATTTTCCCCCAATGAAATGGAGACATAGTTTATGATATTGATAATAGTTATCTTTAATCTGAACCAAATGTAATTATCACAATTATTTCACTGCATAATTGAATGGGAAAAAATAATAGGACATTGGCATTTCTGGAAGTTAAAGATAACTGAACCATGCACTTGTTTTCACTGATTAAATGGACTCTGAAAACTGCTACTCATTCCTCAATCATACTTTATGTACTTCTGCATGAGAAGAATAGTATAGCCTGTATCACCACACTCTGCTGAAGTCAGAACAGAGAAATAGCATTGTTTTAGAGAATTGTCTAGCAATTACAGATATTGACCATTTGGTAAACTTGCAGGATCAATCACCCTTCACAATGCATGCATTAAAGCTCAATAGAAACTATAACCTTCTCTTACATTCTTACCTTGTATCAGTAAGCCAAATGGCTCCTGTTTGCTGCTGTAAGAAGTGAAGCTAAGTTCTTCAAAGGCCTTTCTTGCTCGGGCTGACTGCAGTCTATCTGCCACCTATCCTTGCCTGGACATTAACCTGACCCTTGCCTTGCTACAACCTCCACACACCTTAGTCAGTCTGTGTTGGCAGAAACATCTCTAGCTTCATCACGCTGAGCACCAGCACTCTCCAAGGCTGCATGCTTGGCCAAATGCTGTTCACTATGCTGTTGCATGACTTCAGAGCTAGATCCAGATCAAACTGAATCATCAAGTTTTCTGATTGCTCTACGGTGGTTGCCTTCATCAACAACGAGGGCGAGACAGCATATAGACAGGAGGTAGAGCAGCTGGTAAAATGGTGTGAGCACAACTGCTCGAGTCTCAGTGGGGACAAGATGGTGGACTTCAGGAAGGTGCAGGCTGACCACTCCTCATTGTACATAAATGGCTCCTCCATGGGAAGAGTTAAGAGTACTAAGTTTCTGGGAGTGTATGTAACGGACAATCTCACCTGGTCTCTCAACACCACCTCTTTCGCCAAGGAAGCACAGCAGTGTCTCCACTTTCCGGGGAGTTTGAGGCGTGGCGCTGCCCACCCCCAATCTAGCCATTTTGTACAGGAACCTCGCCAAGAGTGACCTGACGAGCTGCATCATCTGCCTGATACAGCAATTGCAAGGGATCTGACTCCAAGTCTATACAAAGGATTACAAGGACAGCTGAGAGGACCTTTCTCTTCCACTCATCCGAGATATTTATCAGGACCACTGTATACATAGGGTCCCTGGCATTCTCAATGATCCCTCCTATCTGTCCAACAACCTCTTTGACCCCCTCTATCAGTCAGAAAGTACCATAGCAACAGGACAAGAACTGCTACGAAGGGAAACATCTTCTTCCCCCAGGCTGTAAGGCTACTGAACTCCCGGCCACCACCCAGTTTTCATCATGTATGAAGCACCAGTACTGATAAATGCTTTTTTTTTCAACCTGTGTCACAAATGCAACTTATTATTACTTTATTTTCATGTGTTATGTTTGTGAGTTATAAATACTGTGTTGTGCACCTTGATCCAGAAGAACATTGTTTCCTTTGGCAACAGAAATGTGTCTGGAAAAGTGACAGTAAACTGAACCTGAATTGGGACTTGATATTATGATGCAAATTTGGCTTCATTGTGAGCATTTTAGTGAAGACATCCTGAATACAGGAGTCTTCTCTTTAATGGAAAAATTATAAATGATCAACATGACTCCTATAAGTGATCTAAAGTCTGAGTTAGTCTGGATTTTAATTTCACACATCTCAGTATAGCAGTTCAATTACCAAAGTTTCATATTCATGCATTTCTGAGCAGTGAAAGCCATTGTTTTCCAGAATTATTTCAAAACAATTATTCATGCCATGAGCAAATACTCTCACCTACCTCTGCATTCAATAATGCATTTTATTTCAAAGTTCAAATTTCAAAGTAAATTTATTATCAAAGTACATATATGTCACCATATACCATCCTGAGATTTATTTTTTTGTGGACATTCGCAATATATCCATAATAGAATCACTGGAAGACTCCACCGACTTGGGTATTCAATCAGTGTGCAAAAAATAATAAACTGTGCAAGTACAAAAATTAATAAATATTAATAATAAGTAATAAATAAATAAGATAGCTATATAGACAGGAAAGGATTGGAAGGTTATGGGCTGAGTGCAGGTCGGTGGGACTAGGTGACAGTAAGAGTTCGGCACGAACTAGAAGGGCCGAGATGGCCTGTTTCCGTGCTGCAATTGTTATATGGTCATATAACTAAGCAAGAAATATCAAGAACATGAAATGAAGAGTCCTTCAAAGTGAGTTCATAGGACGTGGAAACATCTCAATGATGGGGCAAGTGAAGGCAAATGAAGTTATCGCCTTTGCTTCAAGAGTCTGATGGTTGAAGGGTAGTGAATGCTCCAAAAACTTGTGGCGTGAGTTCTGAGGCTCCTATACTTTCTTCCTGATGGCAGCAGCAAGGAGTTTGTACATTTGGCCAATGATTGTGTGGCTTTCCTCCAGGTGCTCCAGTTTCCTCCCACATTCCAAAGAAGTACTAGTTAGTAAGGCTTAGGAAGTTGTGGGCAGGCTATATTGGCACTAGAAACATGGCGACACTTGTCAACTGTGCTGGTTGTTGACGAAAATAACACATTTTACTGTATGTTTCAATGGTTTGATGTACATGTGACATGTAATGCTGATCTTTATAATCTACTCTGTTCAGCCTTACACCAAAACTTAACTTGCCTATTCCAAGTTATCAAGTAAAGCTTCTCTGAACAGCTTCCAATATGTTAATGTACTTCTTTAAATAAAGACATCAACACTGTGGGCAGTTGTCTAAGTGTGATCTCAATATTGCTCTGCAACACTTAAGCATATCCTCCCTACTATTGTAATTCTGATTTGATGGAGATGGACGTGAGAGTATGGAGGAACATCTGGAAAACTTCTGAAATGCCCACTCAGCTGCTGCTGCTACTGTGTGGTAACCAGAATCTCCGGAGCAGAAGGCCCCAAAATCCTCGGCTTTGCGTGTTTCAGCAGCCGGGGCGAGGTCAAAGGTGCTCGGCAGAGGATGGCTCTCGGGAAGCTGTATCAGAGAGGCTGGTCGGAAGCTCGAAGTTTTCGGATGGATGGACTCAGTGTCGGCTGTGGTTGGCTGCCTCCAATGCATCAGCAAGTTGACGGTGCCTGGAGGTTTAAGGCAGGGAGCTTCTCCCTTTTGCCGCCTGCTATCAGGGACTCGGAGTCGATCGACTCGGGGACTTTTGAGACCTTATTTACCGTGCCCATGGTTTGTTCTTCATCAAATTATAGTATTGCTTTGCACTGCTATAACTATATGTTATAATGATGTGGTTCTGTCAGTGTTAGTCTTTGGTTTGCCCTGTTTTCTGTGATATCACTCCGGAGAAACATTGTATCATTTCTTAATGCATGTATGCATTTCTAAATGACAATAAAAGAGGATTGAGTGTTCTCATAATCTAATTAGTTCCCCAGGTAGTAAACAATAACCTTATGTAAACTTTCTTAATGACTCCTGTTGTGACTATGACTCTGGGTTGACAATACTTATTTTGAATTGCATATCTATAGTGTGAGACACCTCTGAATGTTCAAGTACACTGGAGCACTTCCCTGAATTTATTTACAATGGATCAAATTACATAAACCCATAGTTGCTTAGATTGCAAGCCAATTAACACAACCCCATTGTCTTAATGATTGGCTGATGCATGTGCAAAAATCTTATGATCACTATTTTGCAAACCATATCTCTTAGTCTGTGGGACAGCCTGTGCTTTAACTTCAATTAACCACCTGCAAATTACATTAAAATTTAAAGACTGGCTCTTGTTTGAATTATTATCTACTCTATTGATGTAACACCACAATACTTTCTAAAAACTTTTCTGTGTACTAGCTTTAGTGAATTATGCATTAGGACATGCTACCCCTCTGCATCTCAGAGTGTGCAGTCTTTCACCACTAGGATCATCTAGTTTTTTTTTCTAGCAATGTGAAGACTTTCACCTTTTTCCACATTATGATCTATTTGCCAGTATCTTGCTCGTTCATTTAGCTTTCCAATATTTTTGCAGCCTTCCTACATCCTTGTAAAGTTTATTATGCAGGTTCGGCAAGTGATTTGGAAAGACGAAAGAATGTTATTGCTTATTGCTGAGTGGAGTGAATTGAATAGAGAAATAGGAAAGTTATAGTTCATTAAGATTGAAAACACTGCAGTACAGAAACAGGCCATTCAGCTCATCTAGTCCATGCTGATCTATTCATCTGCCTAATCCTAACAATTTACACCCAGACCAAAAACCTCCATGCTCCTCTAATCCATCCACCTGTCTGAATAACCCTTAAGTGTTGAAATCACATCTGCATCCATCACTTCCGCTGGCAGCTCAATCTGAGTGAAGAAGTCCCCCCTCACCTTCCCCATAAACCGTTCATCTTTCACCCTTAACCTATGACCCTTAATTCTAGTCTCACCCATCCTCAGTGGAAAAAGCCTGTTTTCATTTAGCCTATCTATACCCCTCATAGTTTTGTATACCTCTGTTAAACCTCCCTTCATTCTCCTATGCTCTAGGGCATAAAGTCCTGACCTATTCAAACTTACTTTTTAACTCAGTTCTTCAAGTCCTGGCACCATACTTGTAAGTTTTCTCCACACTCTTTCAATCTTTTTGATATCTTTCCTGTAGTTAGGTGACAAAAACTGCAGATTACATCTCCCTATAGTCTCATACAACTTGAACATAACATCCCAACCCCTGTACACAACACATTGATTTAGGACAGTATGCCAAAAGCTCCCTTTATAACCCTGTCTACCTGTGACACCATGCTTGAGGTATGGATCCGTATTCCCAGATTGCTCTGTTCTACTTCACTCCTCATTGCCCTACTTTTCAATATGTTTGTCCTCCTAAAGTGTTGCAACATCTCACTTAGTCTACAATAAATTCCATCTGCCATTTGTCAGCCCATTTTTCCAGATGCTCCAGATCCCATTGCAAGCTTTGGTAGCTTTCCTTGCTGACGAGTAAGCTCCCAGTCTTGGCTTCATTGGCAAATTTGCTGATGCGCGGCATTAATAAGATCACAACTGTGGATACCTGGAATGGGTAGGAACAAATAAAATGGAACATAGAACAGTACAGACCATTACGGCTCAGTGCTGGGCCACCCTTTAACCTATTCCACAATCGGTCTAACCCTTCTCTCCAACAGACCCATATTCCGCTATTTTTCTTTCACTCATCTAAGAGAATCTTAAATACCATAAGAACATAAGACAGAGGAGCAGAACTAAACTATTCAGGCCATCAAATTTGCTCTGCATTTCCATCACAGCTGATTTATTATCCTTCTCAACCCCAGTCTCCTGTGTAACCTTTGAAGGGCTGATGGATCAAAAACCTAACAACCTCCAATTTAAACATACACAATCACATAGCCCCCACAGCCATCTGTGGAAATAAATTCCACAGATTCACTACTCCTTGGCTAAAGAAATTCCTCCTCGTCTCTATTCTAAATAGACATCCCTCTATCTGAGTTTGTGCCCTCTGGTCCTAAGACTTCCCTAATATAGGAGACAGTCTCTCCACATCCACTCTATCTAGGCCTTTCAATATTCAATAGGTTTGAATGAGATCCCCTCCTTATTGTTCTAAACTCTAGTGATTACAGGCCCAGAGCCATCAAATGTTCCTCACACATTAACCTTCTCATTCCCAGAATTGTTTTTTTTTTTTTCTGAACCTTCGCTGCACCTTCTCTAAAGCCAGTACATCTTAGATAAGGAGCCAAAAACTGCTTAAGATACTCCAAATGCACTTATTGTATCAGACTCTTAACACTAGCACTTCTGGCATTGCATGCCAATCCTTGCTGATGTCTGTGTTTAAAAAAAGCTACTTCTGCCATCTCCTCTAATCTTTCCTCCACTCACCTTAAAAGGATGTCCTCTGGTATGAGCCATACCACCCTGTAAGAATGGTACTGACTGTCTATTCTATCTATGTCTCTTATACACTTATACACCTCTATCACCTCTGATCTTCCTTCACTCCAAAGAGTAAAGCCCTTACTCGCTCAAGACATAGGGATGCTAGAAAAGACTAGATTTATATCCGTGATTGAAGTATATAATATCCTGTAGGGTCTTGACAAGATGGATGTCATAAAGATGTATCCACCTAAGAGAAGAATGAAGAACTAGGGATTAATGTTCATGTGAAGGGTTGTTCTTTCAAGACAGATATGAGATGATTATTTTTCCTTCAGCGGTTAATAAATATTTGGAATTTCCTTCCTCAAAGCTTTCAATTTTTTTCTTGAAAGGTAGATGGAGACTTGTCATGTGAGGAAATAAAATTTTACCATGGATAAACACGAGGAAGTCAGCAGATGCTGGAAATTCAAGCAACACACATCAAAGTTGCTGGTGAAGGGTCTCGGCCCGAAACGTCGACTGTACCTCTTCCTAGAGATGCTGCCTGACCTGCTGTGTTCACCAGCAACTTTGATGTGTGTTTACCATGGGTAGATGGGAATGCAGAGTGGAGATCAACCATGCTGCAATTCCTGATCATAATTTACAGGCAAATTACTTTACATCTATCAGTGTCATCAGTAAATTTAGCAACATTATCCTCAATTCCTTTACTGAAATGTTAAGGTTCTGTTAATTGATTAGATCATGCCCTGTGATACAAGCAAGAGATAAATTTCTGAAGAATAAAGTTTTGATTTGAAGCAGAAAAACATCAGGTAAGGAGCAAAACCGTATTCTTCATTATTTGTATGGTTTATAAGAATGGATTACCAGAGCTTGTTATAACTTTGCATGCTGCTTGATTTTATGAGCAAGCACCCATCTGTCTAAATATGGTGTGTCTCAGCACCACTGATTATATTTTTATATGCCAAATACAACACTTGAAGCAGTTTAAAATAAATGTTTTCCTCAAAATGTTGTTTTTGGATCTCTCTATCCATCCTCAAAAGTGTCCTAGAGCTGATGTATTTATTTTAAGGACACCTTATACCTGCCTTTTTCCTTTTTCATCCGAATAATGTGTATGTCTTTAAATTGATGCCAAATATTTCTGTCACCATTCAGTTTCTTGAAGGCACTCAGGCTATGGCCTGCTCCAGCTGCTCCAGGCTTTGAGTGTGCAAGCTCCATGACGATTTGCTCCGCTGTGTGATAAACTGAGGCTGAGGCTGTCGGCCTGCTCCAGCTGCTCCAGGCTTCGAGCCTGCAAGCACCATGACGATTTGCTCCGCTATGTGATGATCTGAGGCTGAGGCTGTCGGCCTGCACCGGCTGCTCCAGGCTTCATGCCTTTAGACTCACTTTCGGTCTGAATGCTGTTGCTTGCTTCTATTTGCGCAATTTGTGTTCTTTTTCCCTCTCTGTGCATTGGGTGTTTGCTAGTCTTTTTTTTTGAAAATGGGTTCTTTCAAGTTGTTGTTTTGTGGCTGCCTGTAAAAAGGTAAATCTCAAGGTTGTATAATATATACATATGTTGATAGTAAACGTAATTTGATCTTCATGCTTTGATTTCACTGGCCTTTTTGGTTCGCTATAGCAATGAGTATTTCTTCCTCTCCTTCCCCTTGTTACAGACCAGTTGTAAACCTCATTCTGATCAATTTCTGTTATTAGCAACCATGCGAAAGAGGATAATTAGCTTGCAATCCGTATTATGGGCATTCAGGAGGCAAGCACAAGCTTGAGAGAGATCTACAAAGCTACTGGAGCTCAATTTTGTCAGTATTACAATACCTTTCAGCATGTTTTAATTTTTTCATCTCCACAAATTACTACAATTTGCTAAAAGCTGGCAAAGAGCACATTGAAATAACCTTGGCAGAAATTTGAAAATAGGCATTTGTGGGTGCACGGATACTTGAGTGTTCACAGTGTTATTTTTAATGGTGATAGTTGAGCTGCTGAAATCACTATGTTAAGTAAATTTGGCACCTTGAAATTCAGTACCAGGTGTAAAAAGATCAGTCTCCTGACAACAGACGGATCGAATAGATCCATGGTAAACAGGAAACAAAAAATGATGAAGGCACAGACAGCTAGATGGTAAACTCCTGACTTGTAAACAGATTATTCTTTGGTAAATGGCAAATGTTCCTTCCAAAGAAATTACAATGAGCAAACAATGATCTCTTTAACATGGTATAATTGCATCTCACATGGGTAATTAATGACACTCACTAAAATGCAAGTATTACATTTGAATTCTCCTTGACAGCAAACCTAAAATTACATTATCATATGAATAAGTGTTCTCATTTCTCTTCCTTTTTACAATGTAATTTATACATCAGTTCTCAAAGACACTGCAAATAAAATTAAACAGTGAGACTGAGAAAAGAATATATAAACTGCATTGCAATTCAGTTGCCAGCATGGCATACAAATTCTCTATATCTGCTCTTAAAAATCTTAAATATTCGGCCTACTGCCAAACTGTTATAAGTAAAACATAATACGCTACATTTTCATCTAACCCAAGTACACTCCACTGAAGGATTCCATTGTAGTTTCATCCACATACAGTGAAAAAAGTTTTGCTTTCTCTGATAACGTAAAAGCAGACTTTTTCCACTGAGGTTGGGTGAGACTACAACTAGAGGTCATGGGTTAAAGGTGAAAGGTGAAATGCTTAATTGGATTATGAGGGGGAACATCTTCACTCAGAGTGGTGAGAGTGTGGAATGAGTTGCCAGTGCAAATGGTGATTTCAACATTTAAGAGAATTTTCAATAGGTACATGGATGGGAGGGGTCTGGAGAACTGTGGTCCACGTGCAGGTCAATGGGACTAACTAGATTAATGGTCTGGCACAAACAAGAAGGGCCAAAGGGCCTCTTTCTGTACTGTAGTGTTCTATGACTCTATGACTAAGAACTGATACACACCAAGCACGAGGTGCTCAAATGAAGTCAGAAACTCAAGAGATTCTACAGATGCTGCAAATGCAGAGCAATAAATACAAAACACTGCAGTAACTCAACTGGACAGGCAGCGTTCTATGGAGGGGAATAAACAGTCGATGTCTTGGCCTGAAATGTACATTGTTTAATCCACTCCATAGCTGCTGCCTGATCTGCAGACTTACTCCACTATTTAGTGTTCATGTTCTCAAATAAAACTGATGAGGTTTATTCTGAGATCCTTCACAGATTGTCCTTAGAATTTTCTGTAAAATGTTGTACAATCCAGAAACAATAAGGAACAAGTCACTACTCCCCAGTCACCACAAACAGAAAACCATACTTCCATTACTAGAAATGTACCCCTTGTTGTACAGAATGCACAATGAAATCAATGGAAGTGGAGTAAAATTCACAGCCACTCATTGACTGTATCTGATCTTCAGCTCCATCACTTGATTCCGCACCAGGTCTGTCTGAAACACAAAGGTTTTCAGCTGCGGTTTCATATCTGCCAGCCAAGGCAGCCGTATCTAATATGAGCACATTCATGTGAGTGGGATAATCAACCTGGAAGGTTGGCGGTTTTCTTCATTATGAAAACTAACATCATGATGGCTGTGATGCTTCACATCCAGGTGAGCCTTTTATGCACATTTTGAAAGTGAGAATAAAACGACACCTGTATAAATCCTTGTAGCATCTGGTGACACTGTGACCTCTGTCTCAGAGGCTGATGTCAGAACATCTTTCAAGAAGATGAAACCTCGCCATGCGGCAGGTCCTGATGGTGTACTTACTGGGGCACTGAAGACACACCCTCAACATTTCATGGACAGCTTCTTCCCCTCCGCCATCAGATTTCTGAATGGACAAAGAACCCATGAACACTACCTTAGTATTCTATTCCCTCTTTTTTTTGCAGTATTTATTTAATTTAATTTTCTTTTTCTTACATTTCTTATTGTAATTTATAGTTTTTAGTATGTTTTGCAATTTACTGCTGCCGCAAAACAACAAATTTCATGACATATACCAGTGAAATTAAACCTGATTCTGATTCATTATAACCCTTTAATTATTATTTCAGTTAACAATATTGCTTTGTATTTCATTTACATCAGTGAATCATAGAATCATACCAGTTTTGTGCTGGATTGGGACAACTTAATAATGGTCACTTACAAAACACCAAGTTTCCTCCAGAATGCATGCAAGGAAAGACTTCACTTATTTCTCAGGAAATAGAACACAATATAGAACAATACAATGCTGGACAGGCCATTTTGTCCACAGTGTTTCCCAGTTTTGATGATGATTTATACCAAATGACTTTCTGTTTATCAACCATACCATTCCATTCCCAACGTATTCCTGTGTCTTTCTAAAAGCCTCTTAGAGCATAAGACCATAAGACATAGGAGCAGAATTAGGGCATTTGGCCCACCGAGTCAGCTCCACCTTTTAATCATGGCTGATCCTTTTTTCCTCTCATTAGCCCCAGTCCTCGTCTTTCTCCCTGTAACCTTTGATGTCATGTCCAACCAAGAACCTATCAAGCTCTGTGCCTTAAATACACACAACGAGCTGGCCTCCAAAGCTGCCTGTGGTAACAAATTCCACAAATTCACTACCCTCTGGCTGAAGAAATTTCTCCACAGCTCTGTTGTAAATGGACGTCTCTCTATCCTGAGGCTGTGCCCTCTTGTCCTAGACTCCCCTCTAACCGTCTAAGCATGTTCTCTGGTGATTGACGATTCTACTCTGGGAAACAGATTTTGACGGTCTTGAAAAAGGGCCTGACCTGCTGACTTCCTCCAGCATTTTCAATTTCCAGCATCTGCAGAATATTTCATGTTTTTGACTTTCTATCCTATCTATGTGCTCATAATTAAAAAAAACTATATCACTATTAGGTCTCTTCTCAGCCTTCATTGTTTGAATGAGAACAACCCAAGTTTGCCCAACTCACCCTTATAACTCATACCCTCTAATCCAGGCAGAATTCTGGTTAACTTTTTCTGAAACTTTTCCACAATCTCCACATAGTTCCTATAATGGGGCAAGCAGAACTGCATGCATTTAGTCAGACTCCAGGTGTGGTCTAACTACTATTCATCTGCAGCATGACTTCCTTATTCTTATTCTTAACCCCCTACCAAAGAAGGCAAACATTCCATACACCTTTTTATGACTCCTTATGCACTTTAATAACAATTTCCTGTTGACCACGAACCTGGACACCAAGATCCCTCTATACCTCAATGGTATTAAGGAGACCTACTATTAACTGTATACTTCCTCTTTCCATTTGACCCCCCAAAGTGAAACATTTCATAGTTGTCTGGATTAAACTCCATTTGCCACTTCTCAGCCCATACCTGTAACTGAACTATATCCTGCTGCGTTCTTTGATATCTTCAGCTCCATGAATTTTGGTGTCATCCACAGATTCACCAATCCACCTATCTACATTTTCATGCTGATCATTGATATATCCCATAAACATCAGAAATATGCTGGAAAATTGACAAAAACCGTGCTGAGTAGTCACATCGCATCTGTGGAAGAAAAACAGAGTTGATGTTTCAGGTTAGAGATGAAGCGTCTCCGACTTTAAAAGCTGACTTTATTTCTCCTCCCTCAGATGCAACCTCATCTCTGACAATTTCTACAATTTTTTGTTTGTGCTTTAGGTTTTCAGCCTTTGTGTTTTTTTCACCTCCTGCTCAACTGTTGGAGAAATAGCATACTACATTTGTGTGAATCACGAGTGTCCAGTCAAATTTCCGGAGATGCAATTCAACTAGGAAATGAATGCATTTGCTTTCTACTCCAGGACAAAATGTTGATTATCAGGAGGAGGAAAAAAAAGCTGAAATATAGCAATATGTTTCAAGGGTGCAAGCTAAAGTATTTGATCGCAGAAGTTATTCATAAAGTTCTACTGAATAACATATAAAAACTTTGTACTGTGTGATAGAATTTCTAGACCAGTTAGACTAGAATAATATTCAGAAAACATATATTTGACTAAGTTTGATACACATGATGTCTTTGGTCTTTGTTTGAAGGGATTCCCCCATATGTTGTTCTTTGAACTGGTTCCAAGGTTCTCTTTGTTTCAAGGTTTCTCTTTGTTGGGAAGAGAAATCTCAGGCTTTGAAGACTTTGAAGACTTTGAGAACAAATGTACCTTGAATCTTTGAATATGACTCCTTCTGACAGTTGTTAGTTAAGCCCAGATCAGAAAGCAGAATAAATGAAACTCACCAAATGTTCTGTATTGATTGAACTTCGAGAAGATATTGGGACAAAAATATTATTTAGTACTCTAACTTTATTTTCACCAGTTTGTATCTCCTACACCAGGTGCCTGCTATGGATAATATCCACAGCAGTAAAATACAGAAATGTTGTCTACATGCTGTCTACAGGTAATAGACACCAAATGTCTATATGTTGCTGCAGTGGCTACAGAGGGCACTCCTCAAAATCTTTCCACCTTCTTAATTATATCATGTATTTTCTCTATTTCTACAAAAAAAAAAGTCATGTTTGAACACAGGAAAATGTGAGGCAGGAGATTTTTAGCAGTTTTTATTAACATAGAGAGGAGAAAAAGAGGAAGGGAGCATCACTGAATAGACCATCAGGAATAGAAACTAGGACAAAGGAACATGGAAGTGAAAAAGAGAATTGATTCTCCTTTGCATTGTCTGGATTTAGCACCTGCTCTTCATCGACAAAAGTGGGGCTTCCCGGTGGCCAAACATTTTAATTCTGATTCCCATTCCTGTACTGCCACGCCAGTCTATGGCCTCCTCTTGTGCCACAATAAGTCCATCTTCAAGGTGAAGGAGCAGCACCTTATATTCAATTTGGGTAGCCTCCAACCTGATGGCCTACGTATCAATTTCTCCTTCCGGTAAAAAGATTTTCCCCTCCCGTTCCCCCCCCCCTTCTTCTATTCCTCACTCTGGCATTTTAGCTCTTCTCACCCGGCTGTCACCTCTTCCTTCCCTTTCTCCAATGGTCCACTCTCCTCTCCTATCAGATATCTTCTTTTCCAGCTCTTTATCTTTCCAATCCACCTGGTTTCACCTACCACCTTCTCGCTATCCTCCCTTCCCTCCCCTCACCTTTTTATTCTGGTGTCTGCTCCTTTCCTTTACAATCCTGAAGAAGGGTTTCAACCAGAAATGTCAACTGTTTACTCTTTTCCATTGATGCAGCCTGACCTGCTGAGATCCTCCAGCATATTGTGCATGTTGCTAATTCTGCCTTCATTTAGGTAAGGTACAGAGAAAAATGGATAATCCCTTTGATTAAAGGGATGCTGGAGCTGATCTTCACCCCGTATTTAGATACCTGCATCCCACCTGCCTCTCACATCCATATTGAATAGTGTGGAGGCTGGAGGTTGATGCTGAATGCAATTTGCCATCTTTGGTAGAAACCAAAACCTGCTTCATGGAATGTCTTGATGTCCTTCTGACAGCTTATGTTGTCAGAGTCTGTCCCATGGTTTCTACGTATCTTTGACCCTTAGGGTGAGAAGGGAAAGATTTAAGAGACCATGGGGGCAACTTTGTCATGCAGAGGGTAGTGTGTATATGGAACGTACTGTCAGAGGAAGTGGTTGAGGCAGGTATAATTTAAGAAGCACTTGAATAGATACATGGACAGGTGGGGCTTGGAGAGATATGGGCTGAGTGCAGGAAATGGAGACCAGCTGGGTGAACTGTGTGGTCGACATTGACTGGTAGGGCTGAAGGGTCTTTTACAAGCTATATAGCTCCTTGATTCTATAACTCTATTATCTATTCTGCTGGCATTTTCTGATTACTCCTTCCTTGAGATTCAAGTCACTGGGTCCCGGGGACTTATTGGTTTATAGCCCCATTATTACGAGGGGTGATTGATAAGTTTGTGGCCTAAGGTAGAAGGAGTCAATTTTAGAACCTAGCACAATTTATTTTTCAGCATAGTCCCCTCCTACATTTACACACTTAGTCCAGCAGTCGTGGAGCATACAGATCTCTTCTTTGTAGAAGTCGGCGTCTTGGACCCGACAGAAGTGTCCAGAAGTGGTCGACAGCAGAGGGGTGATTGATAAGTTCGTGGCCTAAGGTAGATGAGTTATATAGCTGTCATTACATGCATGTGCAGTTCAACTCTTTGAGTGATTATGCAGAGAGTTTGATGTGAATAATTCACCCCTTGTATCTTTAATACTTTCTGTTATTAAAAATAATTTCATTCAGTTTTTTTTCCACTCGAGACCTGTTGTTCCTCACTATTCCCAGGGTGTTTTTCTGCTTCCTTGTGAAGACAGATAAAAAACTATTCCATTTCACCAGCATAATGAAATTTACTCAGTTTATAAGGGTCCAATGTTAGCTTATGATCGTCTTTTCCTTTGTAGACCTAGGAACTATATCTCTATTAGAAACATAGAAAACCTACAGCACAATACAAGCCCTTCGGACCACTATTGTCTGTCTGTTGTGTATTTGTGTGTGTCTCCTTATTCTGGATTAAGGTAATTTGTTACATGGGTTTGGGCAGCGGTTAGTGGGTGGCAGTAAAAACTAAACACATATACTCACCTATTCCCCTGCATCATGTCATAGAGAGGGGGTGAATAGTGAGAGCAAGTTTTTCATTGACCCCTCATCTTTGTTTGAATTTGATTCAATTATGCTCAACTTTGTCTTACTTGAAATACAGAAGAAGTGAAAGATTTTATCGTAAATAGGTAATGGATTAGAATTGCACACACTGTATAATAAGGACTGGTTGCATTTATTCATACCCTGTGCCCAAACGTGTACAAATACATGGTCAACATGTATTTTTCTGGCTTTGTTGGACATTACCTGTACCATACAACCACACCCCATGGACATAAGTGAGAAATCTGAAATCTGCTTCGTTGGTTCTCATCATGTGATGAGTAGGGCAGGCACCAGGCTTGGAATTAAAGGAAGCTTTACACAATATAACGTTTTGGCCAACTTTGACTATTATTAAGTTTGCAATACGCTGTCTTTTTCCACCAGTAATGTCTTACAAAAGCAATGAGATCATCAATGAGCTAATCCCTCAGATCTTCAAATCATCATTGTTCATGTTGCTAACCCATCACAACTTCAGATTCGACAACACTATAGCTTAATATCCTCACCAATTCAAATTCTTTCTTGTTCTTTTCCCTCCCTCGTTATATAAATTCCTCAGAACCACTGCCCTGTGAGGTCTCCATACTCTTTCAAATTGGCCCTCCTGCAAAACTCCTCTTTCAATTCACCACTGTTTTACTGCCTAACTTAAAGAGGGGCATCACTGGCAATCCAATGCTTCCACAATACTGTACTAAGCTGTTTGCAGAGCTTAAAGGCAAGTATGTTCACGAAGGAAGTGTTTTTGTCGGCACCCATATTTTTATATACATGCAGGTCAGTGTTGTATAATGATGTCACTGCCAGAGGCAAAACACTGTAACATAGCAATTAGCACAATGCTATTACAGCTGTGGGCATTGGGGGTTCAGAGATAATTTCAATATCATAGAAACATAGAAAACCTACAGCAAAATACAGGCCATTTGGCCCACAATGCTGTGCCAGACGTGTACTTGCTTTAGAAATTGCCTAGGATTACCCATAGCCATCTATTTTTCTAAGCTCCATGTACCTGTCCAGGAGTCTCTTAAAAGACCCTATCGTATCCGTCCCCACCACCGTCGCCGGCAGCCCATTCCACGCAATCACCATTCTCTGCATAAAAAACTTACCCCTCTGTACCTATTTCCAAGCACTTTAAAACTGTGCCCTCTCATGTTAGCCATTTCAGCCCTGGACTATCCACACGATCAATGTGTCTCATCATCTTATACACCTCTATCAGGTTACCACTAATCTTCTGTCACTCTAAGAAGAGAAGGCCAAGTTCACTCAACCAATTCTCATAAGGCATGCTCCCCAATCCAGGCAACATCCTTGTAAATCTCCTCTGCACCCTTTCTATAGTTTGCACATCCTTCCTGTAGTGAGGTGACCAGAACTGAGCACAGTACTCCAAATGGGGTCTGACCAGGGTCCTATACAGCTGTAACAATACCTCTCAGCTCTTGAGCTCAATCCCTCAGTTAATGAGAGCCAATGCACACCTTTTAGTGTCCTATTGACACGGACCCAAGGATCCCTCTGATCTACTACACTGCCAAGAATCTTACCATTAATACTATGTTCTGCCATCATATTTGACCTACCAAAGTGAACCACCTCACACTTATTTGGGTCGAACTCCATATGCCACTTCTTAGCCCAGTTTTGCATCCTATCGATATCCCACAGTAACCTCTGACAGCCCTCCACACTATCTACAACACCTCCAACTTTTGTGTATTCGGCAAATTTACTAACCCACCCTTCATTTCCTCATCCAGATAATTTATAAAAATCATGAAGAGAAGGGGTCCCAGAACAGATCCCTGAGGCACACCTCTGGTCACCGACCTTCATGCAGAATATGACCCACCAACAACCACTCTTTGCCTTCTGTGGGCAAGTCAACTCTGGATCCACAAAGCAATGTCCCCTTGGATCCCATGCCTCCTTACTTTCTCAATAAGCCTTGTGTGGAGTACCTTATCAAATGCCTTGCTGAAATTCATATACAGTACATCTACCACTCTTGCTTCATCAATGTGTTTAGTCACATCCTCAAAAAATTCAGTCAGGCCCGTAAGGCACGACCTGCCTTTGACAAAGCCATGCTGCCGATTCCTAATCATATTATGCCTCTCCAAATGTTTATAAATCCTGCCTCTCAGGATCTTCTCCATCAACTTACCAACCACTGAAGTAAGACTTTTTGGTCTATAATTTCCTGGGTTATCTACTCCCTTTCTTGAATAAGGGAACAACATCTGCAATCCTCCAATCCTCCAGAACCTCTCCTGTCCCCATTGATGATGCAAAGATCATTGCCATAGGCTCAGCAATCTTCTCCCTCATCTCCCACTGTAGGCTGGGGTATATCTCATCCAGTCCCAGTGACTTATGCAACTTGATGCTTTCTGAAAGCTCCAGCTCATCCTCTTTCTTAATGTCTATTTGCTCAAGATTTTCAGCTCGCTGCAAGTCATCCCTACAATCGGTAAGATTCTTTTCCGTAGTGAATACTGAAGCAAAGTATTCATTAAATTCTTCCACTATCTCCTCTGGTTCCATACTCATTTTTCCACTGTCACACTTGATTGGTACTATTCTGTCACGTCTTATCCTCTTACTCTTCACATACTTGTAGAATGCCTTGGGGTTTTCCTTAATCCAGCTCGCCAAGGCATTCTCATGGCCCCTTCTGGCTCTCCTAATTTCATTCTTAAGCTCCTTCCTGCTAGCCTTATAATTTTCTAGATCTCTATCATCATTTAGTTTTTTGAACCTTTTGTAAGCTTTTCTTTTCTTCTTGACTAGATTTTCAACAGCCTTTGTACACCATGGTTCCTGTACCCTACCATCCTTTCCCTGTCTTATTGGAACATACCTATGCAGAACACCACACAAATATCCCCTGAACATTTGGCACATTTCTGCCATACATTTCCCTGAGAACATCTGTTCCCAATTAATGCTCCCAAGTTCCTGCCTGATAGCCTCATAGTTCCCCTTACTCCAATTAAGCATTTCCCTAACTTGTCTGTTACTATCCCTCTCCAATGCTATGGTAAAGGGGATAGAATTGAGATCACTGTCTCCAAAATGTTCTCCTACTCAGAGACCTGACACCTGACCAGGTTCATTTTCCAATACCAGATCAAGTACAGTCTGCACAGTCATCTGTCAAAAGACTGTATATCATCCCAATGGAATGTATGGGTTTTCTCCAGATGTTCCGGTTTCCTCCCACAGTCCAAAGACGTACCGTTAATAGGTTAATTGATCATTGTAAATTCTCCCATGATTAAGCTAGGGTTCAATTAGGGTCTGCTGGGCTGTGTGACTCAAAGAGCCAAAGGCCCCATTCCATGCTGTATCTCAATCAATCAATCAATCAATAAATAAATACCAATTCAAAGATGAAAATTCTACAAATAAATCTTGAGGTAATCTGTAGATCACTAGCACAATATGGAAAGCAAAAATGTCTAGACATTTTAGAGAAGGCAATGCTCTGAATTAGCCATCAGGAAATTATCCTTCTGATGTTACGTTGCATCAAGATTAAGCTGTAGAGTAAATAGACACTGAAAAATTGCTGTCGTAGTGGCTGTTCTGTTTTTAATAACCAAGTTGTAAGTAGTTACTCCTACTGAAAGCTATTATAATACGAAAGTAGTCAAGTTCAAGTTTAATTATCCATGAATACCCATGAACACAGCCAAGCAAAACAGCATTACTCTGGGGCCAAGATGCGACTGTCACACACAGCACAGGCACGTCTGACACATCTAACAAAGCAAACACATGTAAGCTATCAGTAAAATAGAGTCACACAAAATATATACAGGTATATGTATTACAAGACCCTTATTCTATGAATGTGGCCCAGACGGAGTTTCGAGTCTGGTATTAAAGACCTGTGCTGATCAACTGGCTGGAGTGATCATGATATCTTTAACCTCTCGCTTTGGCAGTCTGAGGTACCCACCTGCGTCAAGCAAGCTTCAGTTATACCAGTGCCCAAGAAGAGCACCTACCTCAATGACTATCATCCAGTAGCACTTTCTTACACAGTGATGAAGTGTTTTGAGAGGTTGGTGATGAAACATATCAACTCCTACCTGAGAAACAACTTAGATCCACTCCAATTTGCCGACCAAAACAGCAGGTCCGTAGCAGATGTCATCTTACTGGCTCTTCACTCAGCCCTGGGACATATGAACATCAAAGAAGCATACATCTGGATGCTCTTTATACAGTTTAGCTTTCAATACCTTTATCCCCCCAAAACTAATCAATAAGTTCCAAGACTGTGGCCTCAATACTTCCTTGTGCTACTGGATCCTGGATATCCTCACTTGCAGACCCCAGTCATTTCAGATTGGCAGCATCATCTCCCCATTCCCCATGACCTCCATCAACACTATATGCTTAGCTCCGTACTCTTCTTGCTTTACACTTATGACTGTGTGGCTAAGCACAATTCCAACACCATATTTTGCTGATGACACCACTGTCGTAGGCCAAATCAAAGGCGGTGATGAATCAGCATATAGGAGGGAGACTGAAAATCTGGCTGAGTGGTGCCATAACAACAACCTTTTACTCAATGTCAGCAAGACCAAGGAGTTGATTATTAACTACAGGAGAAGCAAACCAGATATCTGTGAGCCATTCCTTATTGGAGGAGAGGGTCAGCAACTTCAAATTTCTTGGTGTTATTATTTCGGAGGAACTTTTCTGGACCCAGCAGCTAAGTGAAATTACAAAGAAGGCACAGCAGCACCTCTAATTCCTTAAGCATTTGTGGAGATTTGGTATGACATCCAAAACTTTGACAAACTTCTGTAGATGTGTAGTGGAGAATATTTTGACTGGCTGTTTCACAGCCTGATGTGGACTAACCAATGCCCTTGAATGGAAACTCCCACAAAAAGTAGTGGATACAGCCCAGTCCATCATGATGAAAACCCTTCCCACCATTGAACACATCTACATGAAACAGTTGCAGGAAAGCAGCATCCATCATCAGGGACCCTCTCGCCCAGGACATGCTCTCTTTTTACAGCCACCAATGGGAAGAAGGTACAGGCGCCTTCAAGATCTTTTATTATCTCTCAACTATCAATTTCTTGAACAAGGGGAATAACTTCACTCAACTTCACTTACTCCATCATTGAAATGTTCCCACAACCAATGGAATCACTTTCAAGCAGCCTTCATCTCAGGTCCTCGATATTTATTGCTTATTTATTTATTAGAACATAGGACATAGAAATCTACAGTACATTACAGGCCCTTCGGCCCCCAACGTTGTGCCAACCATGTAACCTATTCTAGAAATTGCCTAGAATTTCCTGACCACATAACCCTCTATTTTTCTAAAATCCATTTATCTATCTAACAGTCACTTAAAAGACCCTATTGTATCTGTCACTACCACCTTTGCTAGCAGTGCATTCCATACGCCCACCACTCCCTGTGGAAAAACTTACCTCTGACATCCCCAATGTACGTACTTCCAAACACCTTAAAACTATGCGCCTCATGTTAGCCATTTAATCTCTGGGAAAAAGACTCTGGTTATCTACACGATCAAGGCCTCTCATCATCTTATACACCTCTATCAGGTCATCCTTCATCCTCAGTTGCTCCAAGGAGAAAAGGCCAAGTTCAGTCAACCTGTTCTCATGAGGCATGCTCCGCAATCCAGGCTACATCCTTCTAAATTTCCTCTGCACTCTCTCCATGGTATCCACATCCTTCCTGTAGTGAGGTGACCAGAACTGAGAACAGTACTCCAAGTGGGGTCTGATCAAGGTCTTATACCTCACAGCTTTTGAACTGAGTCCCACAGTTGATGAATGCCAACACACCATATGTTTTTTTATCAACTGCCATAGCAGCTTTCAGTGCCCTATGGACATGGACCCCAAGACCTCGCTGATCCTCCACACTGCTAAGAGTCTTTCCACTAGTATTATATTCTGTCTTCAAATTTGACCTACCAAAATTAACCATTTCACACTTCTCTGGGTTGAACTCCATTTGCCACGTCTCAGCCCAGTTCTGCATCCTATCAATGTCCCTCTGACAACCCTCCTGCCTATCCATAACACTCCCAACTTTTGTGATATCAGCGAACTTAACTCATTCTTCTACTTCCTCATCTAGGTCATTTGCAAAAATCACAAAGAGAAGGGGTCCCAGAACAGATCCCTGTGGAACACGACTGGTCACTGACTTCTATGCAGAATATGAACCATCTACAACCACCCTTTGCCTTCTGTAGACCAGCCAATTCTCTATCCACAAAGCAAGGTCTCCTTGGATCCCATGTCTCCTTACTTTCTGAAGGAGCCTTGCATGGGGAACTTTATCAAATGCCTTACTGAAATCCAGGAACACTACATCCACTGCTCTACCCTCACCAATGTGTTTTGTTACTTCCTCAGAGAATTCAACCAGGCTCTTAATGTATGAGTTGCCATTCACCAAGCCATGCTGCCTATCCCAGTTCAGATTACATCTCTCCAAATGCTCACAAATCCTGCCTCTCAGGATCTTCTCCAATAACTTGCCCAACACTGAAGTAAGATTCATTGCTCTATAATTTCCTGTGTCATCTCTACTCCCTTTCTTGAATGAGGGAACAACATTTGCAAACCTCCAATCCTCTGGTACTTCTCCCATCCCTTTGATGATGCAAAGATCATCGCCAGAGACTCAGCAATCTCCTCCCTCACTTCCCACTGTAACCTGCAGTATACTTTGTCTGGACCCAGCATCTAACTTAATGCTTTTCAAAAGCTCCAGCACATCCTTTTTCTTAATGTCTACTTGCTCAAGCATTTCAGTCCACCATAATTTATCCCCACAATTACAACGGTCCTTTACACAGGTGAATACTGAAGCAAAGTTTCATTAAGTACCTCCGCTACCTCCACCGGCACTATGCACATGTTTCTACTTTCATTCCTGTTCGGTCCTATTCACATATGGCTCATCCTCTCGTTCTTCACATACTTGTAGAATGCTTTGGGGTTTTCCTTAATCTTGATTGCCAAGGCCTTCTCATGACTCCTTCTGGCTCTCCTAATTTCATGCTTAAGCTCCTTCCTGGCAACCTTGTAATTTTCTGAACATAAGCTTTTGTTTGTTTCTTAACTAGATTTTCAACGTCCTTTGTACACCATGGTTCTTTTACTCTGCCATCCTTTCCCTACCTCAGTGGAACATACCTATGCAGAATGCCATGCAAATTTTCCCTGAATATTTGCCTCATTTTCTGCCATGCATTTTCCTGAGAACATCTGCTTCCAATTAATGCTCCAAAGTTTCTGCCTAATAGCATTGTATTTCCCCCTACTTCAGTTTAAGTGTTTTCACAAATTGTCAGCTCCTATCCCTTTCCAGCACTATGGTATGGGAGATAGAGTTGTGGTCACTCCCTCCAAAATGCTCTCCCACCGAGAGATCTGACTCCTGACCAGGTTCATTTCCCAATACTAGGTGAAGTACAACCTCTCCTCTAGTTGGCTTATTTACATATTGTGTCAAGAAGACTTCCTGAACACACCTAACAAACTTCACCCCATTGAAACCCCTTGCGCTAAGGAGATGCCGGTCAATAATAGGAAAGTTAAATCAGTCATCACAACAACCCTATTATTATTGCACCATTACAGAATCTGCCTCCCTATCTGCTCCTCAATGTCCTTGTTACTATTAGGAGATCTATAAGAAACACCCAGGGGAGTTAATGCCCCCATCCTGTTTCTGACTTCTACCCACACTGACTCAGTAGACAATCCCTCCATGACTTCCTCCTTTTCTGCAGCTGTAATACTATCCCTGATTAGCAGTGCCATGCTCCATCTTTTTTGCCTCTGTCCCTGGCCTTTTTGAAACATCTAAGGCCTGGCACACTCAGCAGCCATTCCTGCCACTGAGACGTCCAAGTCTCTGCAATGCCAACAACATCACAGTTCATCGTATTGATCCATGCTCTAAGTTCATCCACCTTGTTTATGATACTTCTTGCATTAAAATAATCACATCTCAAGCCATCTGGCTGAGTGCGTCTTTGCTCTATCATCTGCCTATCCTTCCTCACAAACTCCCTACAAGTTGTTTCTACTTGAGGGCCAATTGCCCCAGCTTCTGCCTGTTCACTTCAGTTCCCACTCCCCCTGTAAATCTAGTTTAAGCCCTCCCCAACAGCATTAGCAAACCTCCCTCCCAGGATATTGGTTCCCCTCCAGTTCAGGTGCAACCTGTCCCTTTTGTACAGGTCACCCCTTCCCCTGAAAAGGTTTCAATGATCAAGAACTTGAAACCCTGCTCCATGTACCATCTCCTCAGCCACTCATTCGTCTGTGCTATCTTCCTGTTCTGCCCTTCCCTAGATTGTTGCACCAGGAGTAATCCAGGGATTACCACCTTGGAGGGTTCTGCTCTTCAGCCTCCTTCCTAACTCCTTAAACTTACTGTGCAGGACCTCTACCCTTCTCCTGCCTATGTCATTGGTACCAATATGCACCACGACCTCTGGCTGCTCACACTCCCCTTCAAGAATAAAATGCAACCACTCAGAGACATCCTAGACCTTAGTGTCCGGAAGGCAACACACTATCCTGGCATCTCTTTTACTGCCGCAGAATCTCCTATTAGTCCCCCTAAATATCAAGCCCTCTCTGACTATTGCCCTGTCTGACTTCACTCTTCCCTTCTGAGGCTCAGAGCTGACCACAGTGCTATTGGTCCGGCTGCTACTGCCCTGTCCAGATAGGTCATCCCCCTCAACAGTATCCAAAGAGTTGCACCTGTTGCTGAAGGCAATGGCCACAGGGGGACCCTACACTGACTTCTTTCTCCCTTTACCTCTCTCAGTGTTCACCCATCTACTCCCTGAATTCTGCACTCTGGGTGGAACCACCCGCTCAAAATTTCTTATCTAAAAATTGCCTTGCCTCCCAGATAATCCTTAGTTCATCCAACTCCCACTCCAGTTCCTTAATGCAGTCTTTCAGGAGCTGGAGTTGGCTGCACTTTCCGCAGGTGTAGTCATCAGGGAGACTATCAGGTTCCTTGAATTCCCACATCCTACTGGAGGAGCATTCCAATGCCATACCTGCCATCCTGCCTGCGCTGTTCTGTGGGCAAACAAGACAAAATGAGGAATAATGAAAGGAAAAACCTACCTTTCTTCCCTATTTCTTAGGCCTCGTCCTCACTCGTTGAAGCCTCTAAGTTCCCACTCTGACACTAGCCCCCGCTCTGACGATGGCCACTTCACTAGACCCCATCTCTCTTTTATGGTTTAAAAAATAAGAAAAAACCCACACAAGGAGAAAGAACTGATTGTGTTTGGTGGAGCTCTGCTGCTACTGATGCCTCTGATGTGTCCCACGCCTGCACACTTGCTATTATTACTACTTCTTTCTTGTTGCATCGGCACAGTTAGTTGTCTTCTGCATTCTGGTTGATTGCCAAAGTTGGGGGGGGGGTGGTCTTTCATTGATTCTCTTACTGTTATTATATCATAGATTTATCAGGTATGCCTACAGGAAAATGAATTTCATGGTTGTATATGGCGACATGTACATACTTCGATAATGAATTTACTTTGGACTTTGAAAATTTGCAGTCGAGCACAATACAGCTTGTCTTCTGCTGAAAAAACACTGGGGGGCAGCACCGACTACAGCTTGGATGTCGTGCCACACTACCTGCTGTGCAGTGCACCAACTCTGATGCCTCTGTCCTGGGTAGCTGTAAACAGGCAACATCCGCGGCTTGAGGCCTAATTCTCACTATGACTGAGGCCGCAAAGCTCCGCCGTTGTCTGCCCAGCCATCTGCCAATAAATCAGTGAATCAGACTTGCAGCATTCTACAACAACAATGACCAATAGGGTCTTACGTACACAAGAAAAGTGACTAAGACAATCACTTGCTGTTAGACACTAACTCCTCTGGCGCAGGCAGCAGCACGATCCGCACCAAGTCCTGCTCCTTCAGTTTCTCCGCCAATGAGAAACTCACTGTTGGCGTAAACTGTAGTACATTAAGTTCTTAATGTCCAGCAGGGCCTTGCAATTGTAAAACATACAGTACATTTAAAAAGGACAATAACACCTTTGGTTGACCGCATAGAAGCCATTACAATTGAATGCACCACCATCTTACCAAAAGTCTGATGAAAACTCTTCTATGATAGGTATAAAAAATCTTTTATGTGACAAATGTTGCCTCTAATAATTTAAAACCTATGCTAAAATAACTTAACGTTGAACCACAGTACACAGAAATATGTAGTAGAGCTCTGAAGTAAGATAAATAACAATTTTCTTAGGGCTATCTTTTAGTCTTTTTTCTTGAGATGACATATTACACAATGCACCGGCAAGCATTTTGTTCTGTTTTTGATTTACTGTAGAACAGAAGCTGCAGTACTTATTTGTGTCAGCTAATTACACAATGTGTAAATGAACTGGAAATTAGATTCTAACACATATTAACAATACAAGTGACCTTTATGTAGATAAAATTAGTTGCATGCATTTGAGGCATACTTTTGTCAAACTCTCCTGGTCCATTAATACCAAATACACAAGTTCATCACTTATAAATTGTAAAAGGATTTGCAAGGTTCATGTAGAGATAACTGAAGTCTGCCCTTTTTATCTGTCAGCAAAAATATTAGAGTGGATATTTTTGTACAAGTCAACTATATTTAGGTGCAAGTAATTGAAAAGCTGTGCCCTGTTACACTGTATTTGCATCTTGATTTTTTACATATTTCTTATACTACTGCCATCATGGTCTTCATTTTGAACAGCCCAAGGAGTTTTTTTGTTAAAAAAGCTAATCGAATCATACAGCATTGGAAAAAGGCCCTTTATCCTACCATTTCCATGACAACTAACAAGGAAATGTCAGAGAGTGGTAGCAAATGGGTGCCTCGCCGATTGGAGGTCTCAATCTATTAGTGAGTGTGGTAAACTATGTATATAGGTTGTAAACAACAGGAATTCTGCAGATGCTGGAAATTCAAGCAACACACATCAAAGTTGCTGGTGAACGCAGCAGGCCAGGACTGACGAAGGGTCTCGGCCTGAAACGTCGACTGTACCTCTTCCTAGAGATGCTGCCTGGCCTGCTGCGTTCACCAGCAACTTTGATGTGTATATAGGTTGTAACTGGGTTACCTGTCTGGACATGCCTGGACACGCCCCTCTGCTGACTGCTCCTGTGGCTCCTCCCACAGTCCAGGACAGACATACAGCGTGGACGTGGATCCATTTTACTGTTAATAAAAGCCTTTCAGTATTTACTCTACTTCCAGTCTTTTGGAGTAATTGATAGTGCATCAATTTTATTAACAGTAATTTTAAGGCATGGAACACATCCTGAGACACGACGAGTTAGACCTCAGAATAGTGAGACTTTACATTACTGGTCATGCCTCAACTGTGTGCCCCTGTTCTATTGTAAGTCCTCAGTTTTGTAGGAATACGTCACATACCCTGCTACTGATCACCCCCACACCACCGACCCGCACATCCGCCCAGCACCATGCCAACAGCTGCACTACAGACACCATTTGCGGCCTGTCCACCCTCAAGATCCCTCCCCCACTGCAGTTTGCCAACCTGACCCCCGACTGTAAGTCGGAGGTGCAGCGGCTGCTCAGGGAGGGGGTCATTGAGGCAAGCACAAGTCCTTGGAGGGCACAGGTGGTCGTTGTTCAGAACGGGGAGAAAAATACGATGATGGTGGACTATAGCCAGATCATCAATAGGTTCACGCAGCTCGACGCCTACCCTCTACCCCGCATCGCGGATATGGTCAATCAGATAGCACAGTACAAGGTGTACTCGACCATAGACTTAAAATCCGCTTACCATCAGCTCCCCATCCGCCGGGAGGACCGCCCTTAAACCGCCTTCGAGGCGGATGGCAGGCTTTATCAATTCCTCCGCATCCCCTTCGGTGTCACGAATGGTGTATCTGTCTTCCAGAGGGAAATGGACCGGATGGTGGACCAGTGCCAACTGAAGGCCACACTCTCATATCTGGATAACATCACCATTTGCGGTCACGACTGGCAGGATCACAACAACAACCTCCAAAATCTTCTCCAAGCGGCCAAAGCTTTCAATCTCACCTATAACAAGGACAAGTGTGTATTCGGGACCACCCGACTTGCTATCCTTGGGTGTGTCGTGGAGAACAGAGTCATTGGCCCTGACCCTGACCATATGCGCCCCCTGTTGGAACTCCCTCTTCCCAACACCCTCAGAGCCCTCAAAAGGTGCCTGGGCTTCTCTTCATATTATGCTCAATGGGTCTCTAACTACGCAGACAAGGCCCGCCCCCTGGTCAAGTCCACCATATTTCCCCTCTCAGCCGAGGCCTGTGCGGCCTTCAGCCGCATTGAAGGGGACATTGCCAAAGCAGCAATGCATGTGGTGGACGAGGCCATTCCCTTCCAAGTAGAGAGTGACGCCTCCGACTTCGCTCTGGCTGCTACACTCAACCAGGCGGGAAGACCAGTGGTGTTCTTCTCCCGTACCCTTCAAGGCCCTGAAATTTGGCACTCCGTGGTGGAGAAAGAGGCCCAGGCCATAGTGGAAGCTATTAGGCACTGGAGGCACTACCTTGCCGGCAAAAAGTTCACCCTGCTAGCTGACCAGTGCTCAGTTGCATTCATGTTTAGCAACCAACAGCGGGGCAAAATCAAAAATGATAAAATTCTGAGGTGGAGAATCGAGCTCTTCACCTACAACTATGTCATCATGTACAGGCCTCAGAAGCTCAATGAGCCTGGCTATACGCCCTACATGCAGACCTTTGCCACCCGGGGGTCACCTGGCTTTTCCACTTCGTGAAAGCCCAGGACCTGCCTTACTCCCTTGAGGAGATCAGGACGATGACCAGGGACTGCCAAGTCTGCACAGAGTGCAAACCGCACTTCTACCGACCCGAAAAGGTACAACTAATCAAGGCCACCCGCCCCTTTGAGCGACTAAGTGTCAACTTTAAGGGGCCCCCTTCCCTCCACCGACCGCAATGTGTACTATCTTAACGTAATCGACAAGTATTTGTGGTTCCCCTTCACCATCCCCTGCCCCAATACCACTACCACGTCAGTTATAAAAGCCCTGTGCAAGCTCTTCACTCTGTTCGGATACACATGCTATATCCACAGTGACAGAGGGTCCTTGTTTATGAGTGACGAGCTGCACCAATACCTGCTGGCTAGGGGTATTGCTACTAGTAGGACCACGAGCTATAATCCCCGGGGGAATGGACAGGTAGAGAAGGAGAATGGCACAGTGTGGAAAGCCACACTTTTAGCCCTCAGGTCAAAGGGACTGCCGGTCTCCCACTGGCAGGAGGTCCTTCCCGAGGCACTCCACTCCATCCGCTCCCTGTTATGCACAGCCATCAATGCCACCCCTCATGAGCGACTCTTTTCTATTCCCAGAAAATCGACCACTGGAGCCACCCTACCAACTTGGCTGACATCCCCGGGGCCAGTGCTGCTCCGGAAACATGCGAGGAGCAATAAATACTCCCCGATGGTCGAGAGGGTTTACTTACTTCATGCGAACCCCCAGTGTGCCTACGTGGTTTTATCTGATGGGCGGGAGGACACGGTCTCCATCCGCGACCTGGCGCCCGCAGGAGCACCAGGCCCCTACCCTGAACACTCCATGGTGACTATTAATCCCGTACCCACAGATATATATATATATACCCATGAGACACCGTGCACTCCAAGCCCTACACAGACACCACACCACACTCCCATACCGGGTGTGATACACACACACACAAGGAATTACCGACGCCTAACGAGCTGGCACCTCAAGTCAGGCCGGAGCCAGCACAACCACTGTCACCCGTGCAATCACCACCGGTGCTACGTAGATCACAGCGACGGACTCGACCGCCCAATAGACTTGACCTGTAAATATACTTGTTTTAAAATATTGTCAGTCACTTCACCCTGCGGGACTCTCTTTTTTAAAAAGGAGGGGTGAATGTGGTAAACCATGTATATAGGTTGTAACTAGGTTACCTGTATGGACATGCCTGGACACACCCATCCGCTGACTGCTCCTGTGGCTCCTCCCACAGACCCCTGAATAAAGGCGATTGTGTCACTGCTCCTCGCACAGTCCAGGACAGACATACAGCATTACAGCACTATTTTACTGTTAATAAAAGCCTTTCAGTATTTACTCTACTTCCAGTCTTTTGGAGTAATTGATAGTGCATCAGTGAGCTACAAGGATTAATGCTACATCCATTGTTGTTTGTCATCTATTTTAATAATTCGATGTTAATGTTGTAAGGTGGATCACCAAACTTGCGGATGACAGCAAGATTGTGGGTGTATTGGACAGCGAGAAAGACTATCAAGGTTTGCAGTGGGATCTAGACCAGCTGGAAAAATGGGCTGAAAAATGGCAGATGGAATTTAAGGGAGAGATGGTGCACTTTGGAAGGACAAAACAGGATAGGACTTGCACCTTGAGTGGTAGGGCACTGAGGAGTGTTGTAGAGCAAAAGGATCTGGGAATGCAGATCCACAATTCCCTGAGAGTGATGTCATAAGTAGATAGAGAGAGCTTTTGACACATTGGTCTTCATTAATCAGATTATTGAGTATAGGAGCTGGGATGTTACGTTGAATTTGTATAAGAAGTTGGTGTGGCCAAATTTGGAGCACTGTATTGAGAAATTAGATTTATTTATCACATCTACATCAAATGTACAGTGAAAAGTGTTGTTTTATCAAGGATATGCTGGGTGTAGCCAGCAAGTATCTCCATGCTTTTGACCCCAAAGTAACATGGCCATAACTTGCTGACCCCGGCTTGTACATCTTTGGAATGTGGGAGAAAACCAGAGCACACAGAAGAAACCTATGTGGTCAGGGGAGCACGTACAAACTCCTTACAGACAGTGCTATTGCTGCAAAGTGTTACACTGATTGCTATGTTACCGTGCTGCCTTGTGTACATATCTAGTCACCAACCTAGAGCAAAGGTGTCAATTAGATTGAAAGAGTACAGAGAAAATTGACAAGAATATTGCTGGAACTTGAGGACTCTAGTTATAGGGGAAAGGTGCAATAGGTTAGATCTTTATTCCTTGGTGCGTGGGAGAATGGGGGGAGAGGTCTACAGAATTTGATGCAGAATAGATAGGTTTTTCCATTGAGTTTGGGTGAGACTAGAGCCAGAGCTCATAGGATGAGGGAAAGGTGAAATATTGAAGGGAAACCTGAAGGGCCACTGCACAGATTCGGAAAATGTTGCAGAGGGTCACACACTCACCCTGCTCCAGCCTCCCCTATTTTGAGGCAATGCTCAAAAAGGCTGCATCCATAATTAAGGACCTTCATAATCTGGGATATAGAGTCATAGGGTCAGAGAGCACTATGACACAGAAACAGCCTTTAGGCCATTAGTTCATGCCGAACTATTATCTTGCCTAGTCCCATTGACCTGCACCCGCACCAAGCTCTCTATACCCCTCCCATCAATGTTCTTTCCAAATGTCTCTTAAATGTTGAATTCAAACACAAATCCACCACTTCCACTGGCAGCTCATTCCACACTCTGAGCGATAGAGAACCCCCTTGTGTTCCCCTTAAACTTTTTACCTTTCACCCTTAACCCATGATCTCTAATCCAGTCTCAGCCAACTCAGTGGAAAAAGCCTGCTTGCATTTACCCTTTCTATATACCTCATACTGTTGTATACTTTTATCAAATCTCCCTTCATTCTCTTACACGCTAGGGAAAAAAGTCCTACCTAACTTGTTCAATGTTTCCCTGTAACTCAGGTTCCAGCAATATCTACGTACATTTTCTTCGCACTCTTTCAAACTTACTGTGATCTTTCTTGTAGGCAGGTGACCAGAACACTTCTTCACTCAGAGGGTGATGGAAATGTGGAACAAACTGCCAGCAGAACTGTGGATGTAGGTTCAATCTCAACATCTAAGAGAAATTGGATAGATATGTGGATGGAAGGCTATGAAGAGTTAAAGCCTTAAGATCACCACTCTGACTCTGTCTACTCAGATGATGGCTGCTACACTTGCCCCGGTCTTCCTTTACTTTGCTCTTACTATTCAATCCCAACCTAGGTATGGTACAAACAACATTTTTGGCACAGTCTAGATGGGCTGAAGGGCCTGTTTCTGTGCAGTAGCGTTCTAAGACTCCGACTCGATTTACCAATACTTGATCCAAAGTTTTCTATCAATATTACTTCAATATATGAACGGAGCAGCCAATCTGATCCTAACCAACCTCTGAGTGAGTAAAATTCTTCCTTGTAAACTCTTCTAAACAAATTATCCTTTAACCTAAATCCATTCCCTTCATAATTTTGTACACTTGTATTGGATACCCTATTTTCATTCTTTGCTCCTAGACTTCCAAGTCCAGCATATACAGTCTCTTATAAATGTAAGGGTCAATCCCAGATAACATAATGGAAAATCCCCCTCAGGGAAGTCACATCTTGAAATTATACTTTAATGAGGTTTCAGTAATATCTTTGATCAGTGGCCAATCCAGATATTGGAAGTTTGGAGAGGAGGGGACTTCAATCAGTTCCACTGCTCGAGGATAAAAGGCAGGGGCAGTTTGTGGCAGCATTACAGAGCTTTGACCAGCAGTCAACTGGCAATTGGGATTGAATAGTAAGAGCAAAGTAAAGGAAGACCAGGGCAAGTGTAGCGGCAACATCTTAGTAGACAGAGTCAGAGTGGTGATCTTAAGGCTTTAACTCTTCGAAGCTTCAGTGAAGAGTGACTTCACTCAAAGAAAGCAAAAGAAAGAAAAGCTCAAGGTTTTTCCTTCTCTTCTTAAGGAGGCATGGGATCTAAGGGGACCTTGCTTTGTAGATCCAGAACTGGCTTGCCCACAGAAGGCAAAGAGTGGTTGTAAACCGGTCATATTCTGCATTGAGGTCAATGACCAGTGGTGTGCCTCAGGGATCTGTTCTGGGACCCCTTCTCTTCATGATTTTTATAAATGACCTGGATGAGGAAGTGGAGGGATGGGTTAGTAAATTTGCTGATGACACAAAGGTTTGGGGTGTTGTGGATAGTGTGGATGGAGGGCTGTCAGAGGTTACAGCGGGTCATCGATAGGATGCAAAACTGGGCTGAGAAGCGGCAGATGGAGTTCAACCCAGATAAGTGTGATGTGGTTCATTTTGGCAGGTCAAATATGATGACAGAATATAGTATTAATGGTAAGACTTTTGGCAGTGAGGAGGATCAGAGGGATCTTGGGGTCCTAGTCCATAGGACACTCAAAGCTGCTGCGCAGGTTGACTATGTGGTTAAGAAGGCATACAGTGCATTGGCTTTCATCAACCGTGGAACTGAGTTTAAGAGCCAAGAGGTAATGTTGCAGCTATATAGGACCCTGGTCAGAGCCCACTCAGAGTACGGTGCTCAGTTCTGGTCACCTTACCATAGGAAGGACGTGAAAACCATAGAAAGGGTGCAGAGGAGATTTACAAGGATGTTGCCTGGATTGGGGAGCATGCCTTATGAGAATAGGTTGAGTGAATTCGGCCTTTTCTCCTTGGAGAGGCAGAGGATGAGCGGTAACCTGATAGAGGTGTATAAGATGATGAGAGGCATTGATTGTGTGGATAGCCAGAGGCTTTATTGCAGGACTGAAATGGCTAACACGAAAAGGCCCAATTTTAAGGTGCTTGGAAGTTGGTACAGAGATGATGTCAGGGGTAAGTTTTTTACGCAGAGAGTGGTGAGTGCGTGGAATGGGCTGCCGGCGACTGTGGTGGAGGCGGATACAATAGGATCTTTTAAGAGACTCCTGGATAGGTACATGAAACTTAGAAAAATAGAGAGCTATGGGTAACCTTAAGTAATTTCTAAGTAAGTACATATTCAGCACAGCATTGTGGGCTGAAGGACCTATATTGTGCTGTAGTTTTTCTATGTTTCTATGTTTCCTTATATCTGCTCATCTAGAACAGTAGCAGATGCCAGGTAGGATAGTTGAATGCTCCTCCTGCGGGATGTGGGAAGGCAGGGAGACCTCCAGTGTCCCTGACCACTACAACTGCAAGAAGTGTGTCCAGCTGTAGCTTCTAACAATCCGCATTAAGGAGCTAGAGCTGGAACTGGATGAACTCCCGAACACTCGAGAGACTGAAGGGGTGATAGATAGGACATATAGAGAGGTAGTTACACCCACGTGCAGGGCATTGGAAACTGGGTGCCAGTCTAGAAGGGGAAAGGGGTTAAGGAGCCAATGCAGAGTACCCCTGTGCCCATCCCCCTCAACAACAGGTATAACTCTTCAGATACCATCAGGGGCAGGGGGGTAGGGATGACCTAACAGAGGAAAGTCACAGAGGCTGGGTCTCTGGGTCTGTGATTCAGAAGAGCAGGGGGAAGAAGAGGAACGTTGTGATGATAGGGGATTCATTATTTAGGAGAACAGACATGAAGTTCTGTGGGCGGGAATAAGTTTCCTGGATGGTATGTTGCCTCCTGGGTGCAAGTGTCCAGGATATCTCGGATTGAGTGCTCAGCATCTTAAATGGGAGGGTGAGCAGCCAGTAGTCATGGTCCATGTAGATGGCACGGGTAGGATAAGCGATGAATTTCTGCATAAGGATTTCAGGGAGCTAGATGCTAATTCAAAGGGCAGGACCACCAGGGTTGTGATCTCAGTATTGTTACCAGTGCCATATATTAGCGAGGCTAGAAATAGGAAGATTATACAGTTTACTATATGTAGTTGGTGTAGGAGGGTAAGCGTAGGATTTTTGGATCATTGGGCTCTCTTCCAGGGAAGGTGAGACTTGTACAGAGGGGGGAAGTGACTATAATATGATCGAATTCACCCTGAAAATCTGTGAAGATGAAACTAAAGTCAGATGTATCAGTAGAATTATAGAGGCATGAGTTAGGAATTGGCCAGAAATTATTAGAAAAGAACACTGGCAGGGTTGATGGCAGAGCAGCAATGGCTGGAATTTCTGGAAGCAATTTGGTAAACATAAGATATATACATCCCAAAGAGGAAGAAGTATTCTAAAGGAAAGATGACACAATTGTGACTAACAAGAGAAATCAAAGCCAAAGAGAAGGCATATAGGCACATCATAGTGCAAAAATTAGTGGGAAGTTAGAGACTTTGGAAGCTTTTAACCACCAACAGAAGGCAACTAAAAAAGTCATTAATATGGTGAAGAAGAAATATGAAAGTAAGCCAGCCGATAATATTAAAGATACCAAAAGTTTCTTTAGATACATATAGTGTAAAAAAAGAGGTGAGAGTGGATATCGGTCCACTTGAAAATGATGCTGAAGAGGTAGTAATGGGGAACAAGGAAATGGTGGATGAACTAAATAAGTATTTTGCATCTATCTTCACTGTTAAAGACTCTAGGTGTATGGTGGAAGTTCCAGGTGTCTGAGGCAAGAAGTGTGTGAAGTTACCATCACTAGACAGAATGTTCTTGGGAAACTAAAAGATCTGAAAGTAGATAAGTCACCTGGACCAGATGGTGTACACCCCAGAGTTCTGAAAGAGGTGGCTGAAGAGATCGCGGAGGAATTAGGAATGATGTTTCAAGATTCACAAGATTCTGAAATGGTTCTTGAAGACTGGAAACTTGCAAATACCACTCCACTTTTCAAGAAGGGAGACAGGCAGCAGTAAGGAAACTTTAGGCCAGTTAGTCTGATTTCAGTAGTTAGGAAGATGTTAGGGTTGATTATTAAGGATGAGGTCTCAGGGGTACTTGAAGGCAGCATGGTTTCCTCAAGGGAAAATATTGCCTGACAAATCTGTTGAAATTCTTTGAAGCAATAACAAGCAGGATAGACAAAGGAGAATCAGTTGATGTTGTGTACCTGGATTTTCAGAAAGCCTTTGACAAGGTGCCACATACGAGGCTGCTTAAGAAGCTATGAGCCCATAGTATTACAGGAAAGATTTTAGTATGGATAAAGCAGTGGCTGGTTGGAAGGAAGCAAAGAGTGATAAAAAAGGGAGTGGTAATAATTGGCCAGTTGACAGTAACTAGTGGTGTTCCACAGGGGTCTGTGTTGGGACTGATTTTTTTAACATTATATGTCAATGATTTGGATGATGGAATTGATGGCTTGGTTGCAGAGTTTGCAAACGATATGAAGATAGGTTGAGGGCTAGGTAGTTTCGAGGAAGTAGAGAGACTACAAAAGGACTTAGACAGGTTAGAAAAATGGACAAAGAAATGGCAGATGTTATACTATGTTGGGAAGTATATGGTCATGTACTTTGGTCGAAGAAATGAAAGGGTTGACTATTTTCTAAATGGAGAGAAAATACAAAAAAAGAGGTGCAAAGAGATTTGAGAGGCCTTGCACAGAATTCGCTAAAGGTTAATCTGCAAGTGGAGTCAGTGGTGAAGAAGGCAAATGTAATATTAGCATTCATTTCAAGAGGATTGCAACATAAAAGCAAGGATATAATTTTGAGACTTGTAAATTGTCCTGTGATTAGGATTACTGGGCTGTGCGGCTCGAAAGGTTGAAAGGGCCTATTCTGCACTGTATCACAATAAGTAAATAAATAAATAGATGAAAATAATATAAACCGCTACTGGGCAGAAAGTTTCAAGAAGCAGTGAGGCTCTACACTCTGATTCACTGTGTTTCATGATTTGGGCTCTTCGAGAAGCTTCACTGAATTCCTACTAATGGAATTCCAACTGATTTTGCAAAATATACCTATCTCCTTCTTGCTGTGATATGCATGATTAAATATGATCAATAATCAAAATACAAAGAAGATGTTTTTGATCCTGACATAAATTCTGTCTCGCTCAGGTAGCTTGTCCTATATTTGTTAATATTAAGCTAATGTGTCATCAAATAGTCCTGACATAAAGACCGAGAGTGATAGAAAATAATGATATTTCTCAGGCATTGTTGCTTTAACAAATCAGGATTCAGACTGTCAAGAACAATGAGTTTTCCATCAATACCTGTTCTACACGAGTTAAGGCAAACAGAAACCAGGGCTGTGAGATAACAGTTTCCTCCAGGGAATACTGAGGAAATCATGTATTACTCAAGGGCAGATAAAATGCTTTGCTTTCATGCACACGTCAAGGGAAATTAAACACAGAAAATCTCATGGGAAATTAAACAAGTGGAAGCAAATGTTTTAATTAATCTGTTTTTTTTAGTGTTGGAATCCAAACATTTTTGATAACCAAATGGGAAAAAAAGCAGATCTTAGAAATTATTGGAGTTATTAAGCCAACTTATTAGTTACAATCCACAATTAAATAGTGATATGAAACATTGTTAATCAATGGTCAAATTAATATCCTGTTTGGATTTTGTGTTTAAAGTAATGTTGAAGTTATCTGAATTAAACATTATTGACGAGTAGGGAGTAAAGCATAAATAACAGTTGGCAGCTATGCATGTTGCATGAATATTTAGCATTATTGTTCAAGTTGCTAGCTCCTTCAGAACCTTCAGCATAATATTACTTATTTTCTAAAAATTGACTGAGGTGGTAAAGAATGCTCACCCCTACAAATATACTAGTATATTACTATTACACTAGTATATTACTAGTATACTTGCCCCTACGAATAAACTAGTCGTCACCCATTTTAAAGAATTTGAGCATCACCAGCTGTGAAAATTGCAATTCCCTCCAGCAGATTCCTGAATGGATCCAGAAACTTAATTTGTGTGTTCTTGGATGCAGGTGGAGATTGAAATCCTGAAAAACTGCAAGAACAGAAGGGAGCTGGCTCCAGCCTGATCTTTTCAACATTTCAC
Source organism: Mobula birostris (assembly GCF_030028105.1). Lineage (NCBI taxonomy): Eukaryota > Metazoa > Chordata > Chondrichthyes > Myliobatiformes > Myliobatidae > Mobula > Mobula birostris. The sequence goes on along the minus strand of NC_092375.1, from coordinate 176,238,916 downwards.
TCAAGCATGTTATAAACCCTCTGGGAGAGGATGCTATTTTTCAATTTTATTGTGAGATATACGTATTAACATGGGTTTTGCACTTTAAATATTGCTTCATGTGTTATTCAGGCATGCTGAAGCTTGTTTGGGAAAACAAAGCAGGAAACCATCATCAGTTGAGGAAGCTGAGGCCATAATAGGGAAATACAACAATAGTTGTTCAATACTCTGATGCTTTCTTACCTGTTAAAATAAACAGAAGATTATTCATTACTAGTTCTGTAAATTATTGATGAATATTATTCAGTAAGATCATTTCAGATATCTGATCTGAACTTTAGTGTTCAGAGCTGTCCCCAGATTTCCTGTCTCAGATCTACTGCCAAATGAGTCAGCTGTCAAAGTCAACTTCATCTTCACTTCCCTCCTGTTTGGTGAAAAAAGCTGGGTTTCACAATCTGTGATACAAAAATGTTTCAAAATGGGTGATTAATTGTCGAGCTGGCAATGTTTGCTTTGTCTGCGATGATGTACTGTATTGCGCTTCAAAGTTCTGGTTGGCTTCCCAGTGGTGCAAAGAATCATTGAGTCAACATGCAGCAAAGAATGCAAGCACCAATCTCCCAAGCACAACTGTCACCTGCAGATGTTTCCAGACCATCAATGCAGAGTTTGTGTGCAACTACAGAAGGGTTGATGGTAAGATCTTTCCAGTCAGCTGCAAAGATGATCTCATTCTGTAGTTGTCCATCTCTCTGATCTCTACACACTTGAAATCCATATTATTATCTGGTTGCAGGCAATATAATTAAAATGAGCAATTCCTCTCACATTCCCAAATAAGGTGGTCTATAGGCTATGTCCACATAACATCATTAAGAAAGTTATCAGCATATGTTAGCTATACTTTATGTGCTTGAGGTTTCTTAAGGTTTTTATAGCCAGGGATGGTCATGGGGTCAAGCTCCCACTAATTATTAAATGCTCCCAATGGTGCGTGCATCAAAAGGCCTCTGACAAGCAAGTCCAACTCCTGGCCTTCACGCATGGCGTAGCTACTAAGACCAGCAGAACCGTTTCTACTGACAGGAGAAGGGGCAAAAGCAGGTTACTGGTGCCTTAAAACCAGCCGCTTCAGGCAGATGGAGTTCATCACCATTTTGGCAGCTCATCTAGGAGAAGGAAAACTCTGATCTCAACTCTCCACTGCTTTGTGGCTATACCTACTCATGGGGAAGGCTTTGGGAGTAAACCCCAATCTGGAGTCCCTAAGGCTGTCCTACACAGACCCTACACAGAGTTGACTGATGACACAAAGCTGGGTGGTAGTGTGAAATGTGAGGAGGATGTTATGAGTATACAGGGTGACTTGGACAGGTTGGGTGAGTGGGCATTAAACTGAGGATAAATGTGAGGTTATTCACTTTGGTGGCAAGAACAGGAAGGCAGATTACTATCAGAATGGTGTCAAGTTAGGAAAAGGGGAAGTACAATGAGATCTAGGTGCCCTTGTTCATCAGTCACTGAAAGTAAGCATGCAAGTACAGCAGGCAGTGAAGAAAGCTAATGGCATGTTGGCCTTCATAACAAGGGGAGCTGAGTATAGGAGCAAAGAGGTCCTTCTGCAGTTGTACAGGGCCCTGGTGAGACCACACCTGGAGTATTGTGTACTGTTTTGGTCTCCAAATTTGAGGAAGGACATTCTAGCTATTGAGAGAGTGCAGCATAGGTTCACGAGGTTAATTCCCGGGACGGCGGGACTGTCATATATTAAAAGATTGGAGTGACTGGGGTTGTACACACTGGAATTTAGGTGGATGAGAGGGGATCTGATTGAAACATATAAGATTATTAAGGGATTGGACACGATAGAGGCAGGAAACATGTTCCCGATGTTGGGGGCGTCCAGAACCAGAGGCCACAATTTAAGAACAAGGGGTAGACAATTTAGAACGGAGTTGAGGAAAAACTTTTTCACACAGAGAGTTATGGTTCTGTGGAATGCTCTGAGGCAGTGGAGGCCAATTTTCTGGATTCTTTCAAGAAAGAGTTAGATAGAGCTCTTAAAGATAGTGGAGTGAAGGGATATGGGGAGAAGGCAGGAAAAGGGTACTGATTATGGATGATCAGCCATGATCACAGTGAATGGTGGTGCAGGCTCAAAGGGCTGAATGGCCTACTCCTGCACCTATTGTCTGTTGTCTATCGACTGAGAACTTCTGCAATGCTGTTGGTGCCAAACTATATCCGTCTCTGCCATTCCTTTGGATTCATCAGCTGCGTGGAGAGGGGGAGGTTGCTACATGGGCAACAGCTTGCTTGCCATATTGTACTGCCCAGGCTCGCATAGCTAGACAGTTAGGATGCAACATCTATGGTCAATCTAACTGACGGGGGCCTCATATGCGTTTGAACAGATTGGGAGGTTGTCCTCAGTAGGAACTAGCCAGAGAATCCAGGATGGTTGCGTGTGCTGCACTCTTCATATTTTTAGAGAAAGTAGCTGCACTAGTTGACATCGTCCAAAATTCCAGAAATTCTGAAACAACTCACACTGATTGCAAGGAGATCAATCCGATCTCACTGTTTAAGAAAGGAGGGAGAAAAACATCCGGGAACTCCAACATTGGTAAGGAAAATCCTAGAATCTGTTACTGTGGAAGCTTTAACAAAGCACTCAGAGAATATTATGTGGATTGTCCAATGTAAATTGGCTAATATATTTGTAAGTTATTATTGTCACATGGTCCAAGGTTTGGCGATGTATGCATGCTTTAATGACCCAAGAGCCACAGTACACTGGCTGGAGTCATATCCTTATGCTTTGGCTCTTGGTAGGATCATCCATATCAGACAGGTCAAAGGGTACAGGCCAGACATGAAAGTGGCCCATCTGTCCTCTGGTTTTGGGTATTCAGCTCTGGGCTAACAACCTTGACTGGTCAAACAATATTGTTACAGAAACAGCACTGAAGAATCCTTCTACCTCTGTGTGCAATGGTATTCCAGAGTCGCCACCGGGACTTGCATGACTGCTAAGGACAGACAGAGATGGAGGACATTCATTGCTGCCCTAAATGACAGCGGTGTAATGGGAAGTAAGTACTTGCAAAGCAACACACATAAAATACTGAAGCGACTCAGCAGACCAGGAAACATTTATGGAAAAGAACACAGGTGATGTTTTGGGCCGAGATACTTCATCAGGACTGGAGAAAAAAAGTCTCCAGTCCTGATGATCGGTCTTGGCCCTAAAGGTCAACTGTGCTCTTTTCCGTAGATGCTGCCTGGCTTGTTGAGCCCCGTCAGAATTTTATATGTTTTGCTTGGGTTTCCAGCATCTGCAGATTTTCTCTTGTTTGTGTAAGTGTTAGCATCATAAGTTAGAGTAAACCAGCTGATATGGTGTATTAGAGATTTACGAAGGCTTTTGATAAGGTAACACATAAGTAATTATTACCAAACCAGTACATGTTATACTAGGGATAATATACTATCATCGTTTGAGGATTGGTTAAAGGACAGAAAGGGAGAAGGTAGAAATGGATTAATTTGAACTGTGTCTCTATCAAGCAGCTACAACTGAGATTTATGTTGGAGCCACAGTTGCTCCCTATTGATATTAATGATATGGAGAAGGTGATCAAATGTAATATTTCTAGGTTTATTGAAGCTACCAAAGAGAGGTGGCAGTGTAGCCTGTACTGAGGATGAATAGAAGCTTCAAAGCTATGTAGAAAATTGAAGTGACATGGCAGATTGACACAGCGAGTAAAAATGTAACATCATCCACTTTGTTAGAAATAAGTAGTTTTCTATCAAAGTGGATGATGTTACATTTTCTATCAGTTTATTCCTTAAGAGGCATTGAAGTTGAAAGGGAACCAGGATGTCTTTAACATGAATTACTGAGAGTTCACATGGAAGTACATAATCAGTCAGAGATGCTGATGCTACATTAGCCATGATCAAAGAACCATACAAAGATACAGCTCAAGTGAATCTTCCCCCATGTCGACTATGAGGTGCATGTATGGTAATTCCACCACCCTTTTTTCAATCTACATTCCTCTATACCAGGCATTCCCAAGCTGGGGTTCACAGACCCCTTGGTTAATGGTACGGGTCTGTGGCATAAAAAGGTTGGAAACTCCTGCTTTATGCTTTTCCTGTCCAAGTGTCAGTTCAATATTGTAATTGCATCTGATTCTACCACTTCTTCAGGCAGCTCATTCCAGGTATCCATCATTCTTTTTTTTTGTGAAGAACTTGCTTCTCAGATCTCCTTTAAATTTCTCCCTCCTCACCCCAAACCAGTGCCCTCTTGTCTAGACTCCCCTGTCCAGGAAGAGTACTCTGACAATCAATCCTATCTGATTTCATAAACCTCAGTCACATCACCCCTCAATGCCCTATGACCCCACCCTTCCAGCTCTCCATTTAACTACAGCTCTCCATTCCAGGAAATATTAGTCAGAATCAGAACCAGATTTATTACCACTGATGTATATTGTGAAATTTGTCCTTTTGCAACAACAGTACAATGCAAGACATAAAAATGACAATAAGTTTAAAAAAAAGCGCAAAGGATGAATAGCAAGGAAGTATTCATTGGTTCATAGATCATTAAGTAATCTGATAATGGAGGGGAAGAAGCTGTTTTTAAAATGTTGAGTGTGGGTCTTCATGCTCCTGTACCTCCTCACTGGTGCTAAGTTCAACATTCAAAGTATGTTTATTATCAAAATATGTATACTTTCTACAACCTTGAGATTTGCTTCTTTACAGGCAGCCATGAAACAAAGGACCCCAATAGAACCTGTTAAAAATTAAAGAAGATCGTCGAATACCCAGTGTGCAGGGAGAAAGAAAACAAATCTTGCAAATAGTAAAGTAAGCGAATGGCATTTAGGACTGAAGTTCTCAACACCAAGCTTCACTGCAGTCGATTCAGCAGGCCTCAATACAGTGCAGTCAAAGAAACAGCAAATCAGCAAGCAAAACAGGCCTGTCTTTTGCCTCCAATCCCAACCATTTCAAACTGGCCAGCACTTAAATTGTCCAAATTTCAAGTTGTTCCTTGCCCTTGGGCTCAGTTTTTATTGTCTCGAGAAGGCCAGTACCCAACCTTTTCAATTTGACTCCAACCTCAAAATCTCTCTCTACATCAATTCTCCTAAGGTCCCTCTCCTTTACTCTATATGTCCTACCAATATTTGACTTCCCAAAGTATATTTCCTCACACTTGTCTGGATTAAAATCTATCTGTCACTGGTCTTCATAATTTTGCAACAGATCTATGCCTCAATGTATCTTTAGACAACCGTCTTTACTATCGGAAACTCCACTAGTTTTCAGGATGCTGTCAAACTTACTGATCTGATCACCATCATTCTCATCCAAGTCACTTTTATCTTTTCCAAAAGAACCCAGCACTAATCCCTGAGGTACACCACTTGTAACAAATATCCAGTCAGAGAAGCACTCATCAATCATGATCACCAAGCCAATTTTGCCAATGTAACTTTGGTCCCTTGTGCCTTCAACTTCTGAACATAGCATGTGGGAATTTGTCAAGATTCTTTTTGACGTCATGTAGAAACCCCATCTACACTCTGCCTTCATCAATTTTCTTAGTAATTTTCTCAGAAAACTCAATCAGATCTGAAACACATGATCTACCCTGCACAAGCTGATACTGATTTTCCTAATCAATGTCTCCACCACAGAGGTAAGCCTCACTTATCCCTACTGACCTTTCCAAGCTAGGGGACAGTGTTAATGATTTTGCAGTATCTTAGTGCTTCTCCTGCAACTGATAGAAGTGCATCTGTCTCTGTCAGAGCCGCCAGCAATATCTTCTGTGGTTTCTCTTAGAATCCTGGGCAAGATCCTGTCAAGCCTTAGTGATTTACGTTTGCATGGTTCAAATGCCATCTATAAATTTGCTGATGATACAGCCATTGTTGCCAGAATTTCAGATGGTGACAAAATGGTGTACTGCAGTGAGATACACCAGTTAGATGAGAGGTGTTGGTGCAACAACTTTGCACTCAATGTGAGCAAGACCGAAGAGCTGATTATGGACTGGAGAAAGAGTAAAATGTGGAAACATGAATCATCCTCATAGAGTGATCAGAAATGGAGAAAGTGAGCAATTTCAATTTCCTGAATGTTAAGATCGCTGAAGACCTAACCTGGACATATTGATGCAGCTATAAAGAAAGCAGGACAGTGGCTATATTTAATTAAGTGTTTGAGGAGATTTGGTTTGTCAACTAAGACACTTGAAAACTTCTACAAATATACCATGGAGAGCATTCTGACTGGCTGCATCACTGTCTAGTACGGGAGGGGCTATTGCACCAAATCGAAGTAAGTTGCAGAAACTTGTAAAATTTGTATTTTCAACAAGCAGTGCCTTAGAAATGTGGCATCCATCGTTACGGATCCCAACAATTCAGGACATGCCCTCTTCACACTGTTACCATCAGGAAAGAGGTACAGAAGCCTGAAGGAACACACTCAGCAATTCAGAAACAGCTTCTTTTCCTCTGCCATCCAATTTCTAAATGGACATTGACCCCATGAACACTACCTCACTACTTTTATATTTCTGTTTTTCGCACGACTTATTTTAACTTAACTATTTAACAGACATGGATAAACTTAATGTAACTCAGCTTCTTTGTTCTCTATCTTTATCATGTATTTCATTTTTGAACTGCAATCAAGTTAACGAACTTCAAAATATATGTCTGTGATATTAAACCTGATTCAGATTCTGATTTATGCATCTCATATGCAACAATATTTCTAGCATTTTCTCTTTCCTAATACAGATGTCCTTTCTCTAGGATATCAACATACCCCTCTTTAAATTTCCACCCTACACATTCTTCTCCCCAGCCAGTACTAATGAGGAAAATTCAGTTAGGATCTCACTCAAATGTCCACATATAGATTACCACTTTAATCACTGAAGGAACTGTCCCTTCCTTGGATACAGTCTTGCTTCTAGTAGACATAGAAGTTTTACTAATTACTCTCCAATATCCTATATAAACCTAAAAGGACTTGATACCAATTTCTGATATCTGAGAAATGCTTCCTTCTTTTCCTTGATCAAACCTTCAATATCTTTTGTTAACTGAGCTTCACTAAATATAATTGTTTGCTTCTTACCTTACATACAGTCATAGAAAAGTACAACACAGAAACAGGCTTTTCAGCCCATTTAGTCCATGCTGAGCCATTTAAGCTACCTACGCCCATCAACCTGCACTGGGACCATAGCCTTTCATACCCCTACCATCCATGTACCAATTCAAACTTCTCTTAAATGCTGAAATTGAGCTTGCATGCACCACTAGTGCTGGCAGCTCATTCCACTCTCTCATGACACTCTGAGCGAAGATGTTTCCCTTAAGCTTTTCATCTTTCACTCTTAATCCATGACCTCTGGTTGTAGTACCACCCAACCTCAGTGGAAAAAAAAAATTTCTTGCATTTATCCTATCTATACCCCTCATAATTTTGTATACCTCTATCAAATCTCCTCTCAAACTTATACATTCTAAGAATAAGGACCCAGAAACATCCTTGTATATTTTCTCTGTATTCTTTCAACCTTATTTAGATCTTTTCCCTAGGTAGGCCTCATACAACATCCGAATAACATTCCACCTCCTGAACTCAGTACTTTGATTTATGAAGACCAATATGACAAAGCCTTTCTTTATGACCCTATCTGTCTATGATGTCACTTTCAATGATCTGTATTCCCAGATCCCTTCATTCCAGCACCACACTCTTCAGTGCCCTACCATTCACTGTGTAAGACCTATCCTGGTTGGTCCTAACAAAGTGCAACACCTTGCACTTATCCGGATTGAATCCCATCCGCTATCTCAAGGACCAGTCTTTTGTTTTCCAGGGCTAACTCAATGGCCATAGGATTTAAGTGAAAGAATAGAAACATTTTGCTCAGAATATATGAATCCCTGATGAAACTACATTTCAGTAGTTCAATAGTTCACTTATAGTCAAAGAATGTATGCAATATACAACCTGTAATTCTTGCTCGTCGCAGATATCCATGAAAACAGAAGGGTACCCCACAGAACGAGTGACAGCAAAAACGTTAGAACCCCAAAGCCACCTTCTCCCCCTCCCATGCGCAAGTAGCAGCAAAGCATCAACCCTCCCCCTCCCCATCTCCCACTTACTTCAGCAAAAAGCTTCGGCAGCCACCACCCACCAAACAAGCAATAGCAAAGACTCCAGGAGAGACCATGATCTGAAATACAACCAGACCTAATCGTTCATCCGACAATTCATTGTGACACACACACACTCACTCTCTCTCTCTCTCTCTCTCCATAATAAATGGACAGAGAGGTGTCACTCAGTGACAGTGGAGACAAAAACAAAACAACTCTCTGATTTTGGTGTTAAAGTCTACCATGTCACGTTTTTTTCCCGTCGAGTACTCCGACTCGAGAATCAGCAGTAGACTATTCCCCACTAATGAGAGAAAGAAGGGAAGAGAGAGCAGTTCACCAAGCACAGAGAGCTCTAACAGCTCATCCGCTATTCCTGATGTTCTGTTTGCTCCCGTGATGCTTCAGTCGGTAGCACCAGCTTAGAAAAGGCTCACAAGCTCTCGGGACCCCAAAGGTGTGCTTGTCTTCTAGGCTGTGCCCTTGGAATATCAAAAAATAGCTGGTTGGTGAGCCCTGAGAGTAGATCCCATTGCTGTAATGAACTGAAGTTTGAGTGCAGCTGTAGGTCAAGGGCACTGACAGAACCCCATCCACCTTGAAAAGGCGAAAAGAGATTAAAAGGTAGAAATTAAGCTGCAGATAAGCTCAAAGAAGGTGCTGTCTAGGACCATCATAGCTCCACCCACAGTGGAATTTTGGAATATTATGTAAAGATGCAGTCTCCCTATCTAAGGAAAGCTATATCTGTGGTGATACAGAGAGTGCAGTGAATGTTCATCTGTTGAATCCTGGAACGTTTAAATTTGTCGTAGGCAGAGGGATTCAGAAAAGACTAAATCTATAATCTGTTGAGTTTAGATGAGCACGATGTGAAGCCATTGAAAAGTGAAAAACTCTTATGGGGCTTGACAAGGTAGATATTGGTTTGGCATTTCCCAAGACTGAGGAACCAGGGATTGTAGTCTCAAAGTAATTCAGAACAGAGGTTACAAGAACTTTCTTCGCTCTGGGTGTAATGAATCTTTAGAATTCACTGTCAAGTGAGTTCTAGGAGTTCAATTGCAGAGTATATGGGAAAAATGATAGTAAGTTTTTTTCTGAGGGTTAGTTTTTGGAAAGGAAATCAAAGGATATGAGGGTTTGTGCAGGGAATTGTCATTGAAGCAAAAGGTCAGTTACGGTCTTATCCCATGGTAGAATGGGTATAATGGGTTGAATAGCATACTCTTGATTCCATGAAGAGAAGCGAGATTTGTGCCTGCTGGAAAAGAAAGGACCTTTTTAGAAGATCCTGGAAGGAAGAAGAGAGAGAAAGGAGAGGGAGAAAAGGCAAGCAATGTTGCTGATCAAAATCCCGGTGTTGTCTTCAGTGTTGATTAAAGTTCAAAGTAACTTATTATCAAAGTATTTGTACATATGCCAACATATGCAACCCTGTAATTAATTTTCTTGTGGGCATACTCAATATAAAAAATAATAACCATAACAGAATCAATGAAAGACCGCCCAACTAGGGCATACATCAAAGAACAGAAGACAACAAACTGCATTTACAAAAAGAAATAATAATAGTAAATTAATAAGCAATAAATATTGAGATGAACAGTCTTGAAAGTGAGTCCATAGGTTGAAGAACATTTCACTGATGGGGCAAGTGAATTTATTACCTTTGGTTCATGAGCCTGATGGCTGAGTGGTATTAACTGTTCCTGAACCCAGTGGCGTGAATCCTAAAGCTGCTATACCTTCTTCCTAATGGCAGCAGTGAGAAGAGAGCATGTCCTGTGTGGTAGGGGTCCCTGATGATGGATTTTGCTTTCCTGCACTGCATTTCATGGCCAGTGATGTTGTAGCGATGGAACTGGACTCTCTCACGGTGGTGTCTGAAAAGAGAATGCTGTCTAAGTTGCATGCCATCTTGGTCAATGTATCCCATCCACTACATAATGTACTGGGTGGGCACAGGAGTACATTCAGCCAGAGACTCATTTTACCAAGATGCAACACTGAGCGTCATAGGAAGTCATTCCTGCCTGTGGTCATCAAACTTGACAACTCCTCCCTTGGAGGGTCAGACACCCTGAGCCAATAGGCTGGTCCTGGACTTATTTCACTAATTTACTGGCATAGTTTACATATTACTATTTAACTATTAATGGTTCCATTACTATTAATTATTTATGGTGCAACTGTAATGAAAACCAATTTCCCCCAGGATCAATAAAGTATTACTATGACTATGACTAACTGTGCTCAGTGGTTGGGAGGTCTTTAGCCAGATTGAAGCAATGAACTTCTCATCAAACAGGTCACTTTTGCACCCTCATGGTGCGCCGGTACCAGCAATGAGCTGAAAAACAGATCAGTGGCAAAATAAACAGCCAACGTGAGGCTTCATATATCGTATTCAATGCTGCATTCATGCAGTACCAATCGTCACTGAAGACCTCCATGATTTTCTGTCATTTTCGAGTTGTTGATTTCTCTGCACTTTAACCTCATGATTGAAGTAAACTCTGCCAGCATGCATGGTGTTTCTGGAAGAAGTGTTCATTCCCTGCTGCTACTCCGGAAGCATTGGCTTCAATAATAATTGAGGGACAAGGCATCAGTGACCATTTGTCCAAAGCCTGAAATATTCTGTCCTCTGTAAACCTGGCACTCCCTTGTAGAGCCTTGTTTTGCCATCTGCTATTGCTTATTTGGAATGTGTGATTAACCAGGTGAAAATCCAACTATATGGCTTACTAGAGCCCCTGGAGCTTGAGCTTCTGAGCAGGTGCATGAATTCCTTGAGAGTGCCCTGCTTATTGACTGCAGAAATGATCAGAAGCATCCTCTAATCAGCACAAAGCCTCTGTGGGAGACAAAAGACATGAATTTGACTGTCAAGGTGGAAATATTCAAGATGATCATTATGTGATGACGGAACTTCACTTGCTATTGGCATCAAGTCAATGTGAGAGGGTGTTGTATGCCGGATACATTAGGTATATTTATCATAACTTAGGTTGCCTTATAAAGTAATTATATCAGTTATTTTGTATCTTTAAATAATTCACTGTTGTGATGTGAAAAAAGTCACTGGACAGACACCAAAGCTAATGGATATAGAAGTGTTTTATTCCTCAAGAACAAGTAATAGGCATCATATTGAGTCACTCTTGTAAGAAGAGGCCACCCAACCCAATATTATATGACATTTTTATATGCTAAAAGATCAAAGGTAACAGCAGAACAATTCTATAGTTACAATGTATCTACAATGCTTCCTTTGAATTACATATAGTTTTCATACACTTCCTTCTTCACTCCCACACTCCAGACACCCAAGATGAATGTTAATCTCCACTAGTCTACATCCCTGCATATGCAGATGTCCGAGGACTAATTGTTTTGAGGTATGTTTTAAATTAATCTGCATTCCACATTTAAATCTGAAGTCTGGTTACTGGTGAAATTAACATTTATATACTCCATAATATACTCTAACTCCAGAATGCGCCCTAACAAGCACATAAGTGTCTGCTTATTGCTGTTTCCATCTGCTTCTCAACCATTATTTATTAGTACATTGTAGTAAAATGTTTGTTGGTAATTGCACATGTTTCTGCTATGAAAACAATGGCTTTGTATTTCATAAATTTACAAAGGACTATTGACTTGTTAAAGATGACTGCAACATAAATTCAATTCAAGGTTGAATATGTTACTCTCCAAAGCTAATATGATGTGTAAAATACTCAGTTTTCTTAGTTATTTTGTTTGTGCACTCTAATGTTCGGAGCTAATAGTGAAAAATGTAGAAGATCAAATTGTGCACAGTGATCTCTTACTTTAAAAGGTTTCAGTATTAAAGATGGTTAAGAAGAAATAAATCATACTTGTCTGGTTGTGATTTGGTGTCTGCCTTATACCGGTGGGGAAGTTAGATTGCTCTCTCCATGTGAAAAAAGCTATCTGTGATCTTTATGCTAAATATATCAGCAGAAAATTGACTGACACCATTAATCTCACGTGTTATAGCCCAGAGCAATCATAACACTCAGAGTTATTGTCATCTTCCCAGCCTCTGGAAGTACTGTGGACCTTAACTGACTCACATTTCTATTGCCCGGATAACAGGACACCAACTGCCTGCTGAAAGGTTGTCCACTCTTGCTCTGTTCCTTGGTCAGGGTAACTAAAACAATGTGTCTGAGGCAGAGTTTATTCACTCAAAGTTTATTGGACATCTGGAACAATATCTCCCAAAACAGCTGCAGAGGCTAGGACAGTGATTCCCAACAGGGGCAGAACCACCCACCAAGGCAGCAGTTCCATGTCCTAAGGGGGCATTAGGGGAAATAGAAGTTGTAAGGGGGTGTTACGTACCCCGTAACTGGGTTGCCAAACCAGCAGAAATGGATCACTCAGTTGGAGTCTGGATTACTAGAACTAAGAAAATTTTATTAAAGAAACAAGCAACACAGTACTCTAATCAAAAGGATAATGAATGCAACAGTTCAGCAATGATAAACATACATGTACACAGAATTCAGATAACAGGATCAATCAAGCTCTATCGTTGTCTAGGGGTAAATGACCAGTTTCAAAGTAACGCAAAGTTCAGTTCAATTTAGTTCTGTTCAGTTCGCAGTAATCGCTACCGTGGCGATGGACAGTGGGGGGAAGGAGAGAGAGAGCAAAATGAATGAATATTCAAAACAGCTTCCACACACACCTTTGCAGTCAGCTTTCGGGCGAGTCCTTTGTGATGTCATCTGAGGTCACCGACCGTGACCCCTCCGTTTCCAGATACCATCGTTTCCCTGCGGTGAACCTGGCACCCAGGCAAGGGTGGACACACACCAGGTTCCCGCCGATTGTGCCTTTCCACCCTGTGCGTCTATGGCTTGATCCCACGATCAGCCGTCCAAGAACTTCCCACCGACTTGCGAGAGGCGCACCGCTTCCAGGGTCTCGTTACCTCGGGTGTCGTGTGTCCTGTCTTAGCGAACCTGTCCCTTTTTATCCCCCTGCTGGGGTATCGCCTGTCCATCACTTCAAACAGTTCAGGGTTCAAAGGGGGAGCCGATCTTGACAGCTCTCCTTCCTTCATTAACATCTCCAAATGCTGCTCCATTGTTTTCCTTATCTCTCTCTCTCCTGAAGACAGGTGGCAGACCAACTGCTGATTCCACTGGTGCCAGCCCAGGCCAGCTACAGCTTAATCTATGTGTATTCTTGTCACAGGGGGCATTCAAGATTTTTGAGGGTGTGGTAAGCGACACCTTAACTTGAGGCATGCAACCTGACCGAGTGTTGGTAGAGCAGGTACTCCCAAACAAAAGGATGAGGCACTTGAACACGGGAAGAACCATCGCTCTGCAGGCCGTGAGCACTCCTGTCACAACGCATCTGAAACTCAGCAAATTCATCAGACCTTACTAACTGAAGAGACATTATTGGAGACGCATACCTTAGCAACCAGGTGCCCAACAATTCCCTTTGACTTGCAGTACGGAATGAGTTTGTGCAATTTAACAGTTGGTAAGTAAAGTACACCTTCTCAGCTTTCTCTACAGATCTACGGAAAACAGGTCACGCAATGATACAATGCTGGCTGGAACCAAACGGTGAAACAGAACCAATCGGTGAACCTGCCAACCCCAAGGATTTCTCTTGAAAATTTCAAAGTGACTTTAACTTCATATATGTGGTCAAGAACCATCTTTGGGGTTATGAGACCTTACGTGATTGGTCAATTGCATTAACTGGAATAGTATAAAAGTAGCCTGCTGTACACCAGATCCATCCCAACTAACATTCAGATTGCAATCTGAATCCTTGTTGATGTCATTTTTGCTGTTCTGATAATCTTCATCTTCGCTTCACTGATCCTTTGCATGTTGCTAATATCATTCCATCCATGTCAACTCGTTGCCATTGTCAACATTCCCAGTTTGTGTTAATTTTTTATTTTAATTGAGCCCCAATAATGATGGATATATATGTACAGTGTGATCTCTATGAGTCTAAAGATGGTGAAGCCTTGAATTTTAATTCTGCCAAGAAACAGAAAGTGCATCAATACGTTGTTACATACCTGGTGTATGGTTTTATTCCATCCCCGTTAGATTAGCTATGCTCCACGTGTCTTATTTGTAGCACTGAACTGTCTAATGAAGCCATGAAACCATCAAGATTGCAGGAATACTTCCATAAAAGATGCTCAGAAAAGGCTACTTATGGTATTACTCAATTCCAGAAGATGAAAGAAGCATTTGAAAAACATTGCTACTCGAGTCATCTGCCAAGAAAGCTAAAAATAACCTTGACAGTCGTCTCATTGCTTCTTATAACATTTCCAAATTGATAGCAAAGTGTGGAAAAAACCATAAATCAGCAAAAGATTAATAATGCCAGCTGTATCAGAAGTGCTCATCACTGTTCTCAAACTGGATACCAGTATTTTTTCAAGCATGACTCTTGTAATACCTGCGATCAACAAAATTAAAGCTCGTCCATTAAATAACAGGATATTTTTCCAGTTATGCCAAGGTAACAATGAAGAGTTTGAATGCTTGCTTCTTCACACTGAAGCACATTGGCTGTCAAAAAGCTGCTGCTTAAAATGTTTGTTTGATCTTTTTGACACTCACAGTGACTGAATTTTTGCTGAAAGTCAACAAGAGCTTGGCAAAAAAGATTAAACTTCTATGTGGAGATGTGGCATACTTAACCGATCTGTATGACAAAATAAACATTCTAAAGATGAGGATTTCAATTTAATTCAGGCAAAAAGTGCAGTGTCCACCTTTATTGGAAAATTGGAAATATATAAGCAAAACTTTGGGAGAAAAATGTTCTCACAGTTCCCCTGCATGGAAAGCATGGCACTCTCTTTCACAGACGGTGATTTGCAAGAGCACTGCTTTCACCTGCAGTGAAGGATTTTCAAAATCAGTTCAAGGATTTGAGCAATCTGGAGATTCCACACCGGGAAATTAATCACTTCTTTGCAAGGTGGAAGAACAGGAAGAGAGCTTGCAGGAAATTATTCAAATTCAGAATGATGAAGAAGCGAAAATATTTTTCAAGAATGTCAGCTGTTGTGGTATGTGGCTACACTGTCATATGAAGTTTCCTGGTCTTTGGAGAAGAGCCAAATTTGCTCGTCATTGCATTTCCATCCTCCTACCTTGCTGAAAGAGGCTTCAGTGCAGTGAACCACATAGTCACAAAAAACAGAAACCGCTTGCACATTGTTACGCATGGGGACTTGAGGCTTTTGTTCTCCCAACTTGAACCAGATATTTCAACTCTTGCTAAAACCTTTAATTTAAATTTAAGGCTTTAAAAATTTAAACACAGAATCATTTTTCTTATGTTATTATATGGGAGACATGCTTTTACACTATGGGGACTTCAAAAAGTATATTGTGTCTAAGAGGTGTGTTGGCAAATATGAAGGTGCTTTAGTGGGGCGTTGGGCTAAAAAAGGTTGGGAAACACTGGACTAGGACCAAAGAAATTTTCACAGTTCAGAGTTATATTGCAATAGTACTAACACATTCGGAATTATGGTAAGTAGATGGAATTAGATACAGATGTTTCACAATATTATTGGGGGTGAAAGGTACTTGGGAGGCTGAATGGTCTACTCCTGATCTGACATCATGTTGAGGAAAGAACCACATGCTGTAATGCCTCCATCATCTTCTTTGAATAAGTATGCCATTTCTGCTCTTACAGCCACACTGAAAATGTAATTTATAATCTTAGTGACACCCTCATTTTTACCTTGACCCATGAGTTCCAATACGACAGCAATAGATAAAACATTGATATTTAACTACTTACAAAAAGCCAAGCAAAGTAATGAAGAGATAACTGCAGAATCCCAACAAATACAAGTATTTTCAAATGCTTCAATACAACACCAGAGAATGTATGCAGTACACAACCTGAAATTCTATCTCTTCATAGACATCCATGAAACAGGAAACATCAAAGAATGAATGATAGCAACTTCAGAACCCCGAAGACTTCCTCCGCCTATGCACAAGCAGCAGAAAAAGCATCGACCTTCTCCCTCTTCCCACTTGCACCAGTAGAAGCACCATCCACCCCTCACCCCCCACCCCCACCATGTCCGCAAAAGCAGCTTCCGTAGTATTTGTGCCACATTATTTTGAATAGACTAGAGAAACAGGCAAATTAATTACTCTCTGGTACCAGAACAGTAAATTCAGGACCCTTACTTACGTATCTTATTAAGATATTGTTTGTCTCTGGAGCACTCAAGGACATTTATCAGGCATTTACTCTCTCCTCCACTGTCCTGGAGTATTCCTTCACAGTAGTGTTCTTTGCAGGGTTGTGAATTATCATGTCACACTGCGATTCAATGGTTCAATAGTTATCTGCTTCTGTTTCAAGCTCCTCTGTCTAACCAGAGTTTATTTAATTCTTTAATTTTATAATTATTTTTACATGTAAATGCAATGGTATATTTTTACACTTTTTACAATAGATACTAAATATGAAATTTGTAATCTCATGGAGCAGTTACATAATTAAAATTCAAATAAAAGTTGAGTTTATCATCACGTACACTACATGCATGCAGTTATAAACAATCACAATGAAAACTTCACCTGCAGCAGGATCACAGACACATAGCAACACATAAGCATTCCAAAAGAAACCACATAAATTAAACAAATTATATACAGTTTTTACAAGTCTAAAATAACACAATAGAAGAATGCAAAAGACCATATTTCTACAAAGTTTTCAAAGTGTGTTTGGTGTTGCTAAAGTTTAGTGGCTTAGGGGCTGGTTGGTAGGTACAAAAAATGGATGATTGAAAGGAAGTAGCTGTTCTTTATCTTGTTGTGGGACTTCAGGCTTCTGTACTTCTTGCCCAATGGTGGCTACGAAAAGGTAGCATGGCCTGGATGGTGGGGATCTTTGATGATGGATGTTGCCCTTCTGAGGCAGCAGTTTCTATAGCTACTACCAATGATGAAGAGGGGCGTGTCAGAGATGTATTGGACAGAGTTCACTACTCTCTATAGCTTTTTTACATTCCTATGCATTCAAATTGCCATACCATACCATAGAACATAGAACAGCAGAATACAGACCCCTTGCTCTACCTTCTAAGCTACACCCAGATTAAGCTGACCCTTCCCTCCCATATTTTTCTTTCATCCATTTACCTAGCTAAGATTCTCTTAATTGTTCCTAATGTATCTGCTTCTACCACCATTCCATGATTTTGGCACTACTTTTGACAATCACCGATACTTTCCTCCAATCACCTTAAACGTATGCCTTCTCTTACTAACTATTGTTGCCCCGGGGAAAAGGTGCTGGCTGTCCACTCTATCTGTGCCTCTGACCATCAGAAATACCTCAATCGCACCACCCCTCATCCTCCTAGCTCACTTGAGTGTTCTGCGTAATGCATGTTTTCTAGTCCAGGTGGCATGCTGGTAAATCTCTCCCTCTCTAAAGCTTCCACATCCTTTCTAAAATGAGGTGAGCAGAAACGAACGCAATATTCCAAGAATAGAGCTGCAACATTACCTCACTGCTTTTGAACAAAATCTCCTGACTAATGAAGCTGAATACACTGTACAGCTTCTTAACAACCCTATCAACTTGCACAGAATTTTGAGGAATCTATGGACATGGGCTCTAAAATCTCTCTGTTCCTCCACACTGCTAAAATTCCTACCATTGATCTTGTACTCTGCCTCCAACTTTGACCTTCCAAAGCATAGACCGATAGATTCTTTATTGATCCCAAATGAAATTACAGTGTCACAGTAGCATTACAAGTGCACAGATATAACAATATACAAATATTAGAAGAGAAGTAAGAAAGAATAAAAAATAAATTACCTCAAACAGCCTAACAGAAGGGAGTCATCACTTCCCTGGCTATAAGTTGACTCATTATAGAGCCTAATGGCCGAGGGTAAGAATAACCTCATATAGTTCTTTTTAGAGTAGGGCAGTTGTCTTAGTCTATTACTAAAAGTGCTCCTCTGTTCAGCCAAAGTGGCATGCAGAGAGTGAGAAACATTGCCGGGATTTTCTGTAGGGTCCTTTGTTCTACCACAGCCTCCAGTGTGCCCCGTTTGACTCCTATAACAGAGCCAGCCTTTCTAATCAGTTTATTGAGCCTGTTGGCATCACTCGT
Organism: Mobula birostris; assembly: GCF_030028105.1. Taxonomy (NCBI): domain Eukaryota; kingdom Metazoa; phylum Chordata; class Chondrichthyes; order Myliobatiformes; family Myliobatidae; genus Mobula; species Mobula birostris. Next base: position 176,220,511 of record NC_092375.1, on the reverse strand, counting down.
GTTGATACCATTGCCCCAGCACACCACTGCATAGAAGATTGTACTGGCATCATGCTGGTCGAGCATGTGAAGGAGAGACTTGCGTACTCCAGAGGACCTGTCACTTTGAGCTTTTCTGGATTGAATGATGCAGCCCATTGCGATATTGTCAACAGTACATCTGTAATAGCATGTTAGCATATTCAGTGACATGCCAAGTCACATTAACCTCCTGAAGTAAAGACTCTGGACACTTTCCTGATTACTGCATCTACTTGCTGGGACTAGAACATGTCATCCAATATATTAATGCCCATGAATGTCAAGCTGTTGACTCTCTCCACCACAGATTCCACCATGTAGGGGAGCACATAATCATATATTCATCTTCCTTCCCCATCTCTGAAGTCAACAATCAGCTCTTTAGTTCGTCTGACAGTAAGCAAAAGGTTATAGCCTCAGCACCCAACAAAGTGTCCCATCTCACTCCAGTAACAATAGCAAAAACTAGTAATAAATAGCACCAATTGCATCTGATGCTTTAAACAAAGTAACTCCAAATAATTTGGGGTGAAGAGAGATTTCAACACACTAATTAGATTGAGGAAATTAGTGTTACAGAATCTGTATATGACTGTGATGTACAAGGGGACTTTGCTACATTTGTTACCAAAGGATTGCTCAGATATAAAACCTTGCCTTATACTTTTCCGTATCGTCTGTATAATAGGAATGATACAAAGTACACTTACTATCAAAATATCCATACTATATCTAACCTTGAGATTCGTCTCCTTACAGGCAGCCACAAAACAAATAACGAAATAGAACTCTTAAAAATAGAAGACAGCCAAACATCCAAGGTGCAGAAAAAAGTAAATCATGCAAACAATAGGAGTAGTAAATAGGATTCAGTTCTTAAGTTCACAAAAGTGAGTCTGCAGCTGATCCAGGAGCCTGTTAGTTGCAGGCCTCAGCCTCGGTTCTGTACAGAGTTAAGTAAACCTCATGGAGCTGCAAGCTGAAACGGACCATCCCTCACCTCCAGAACCAACGCCCTGAACTTTTCAATCTGCCTCAATGCTTAACATCCAAGCCTTGGGTTATTCCTCGCTCTCAGAACGGGGTCCTGCCAGTTCAGCTACTGAAGCAAATGAAGAAGAAGAACTGTAACTAACAGCAATGCAAATCATACAGAATTTACCTGTCATTTTGTTGAATCATTGACAGGTAGAGGCAGTTCCGAGCAGCTCACCAAGGCTATTGGGGTTTAATTTCTTCTGAGGAATTCAGTTTTCCCTGGGAGCTCCAGGAATTCAATCAAAATCTATTGCCCACCTATAAAATGGCAACCACATAAAAACAGGTTTGTGAGAAAAAAAGATTGACAAAGGAAGTCTGTGGGTTTTTATTATACATCTACCTTCCAATGGCACCACAGAAGCCATTGCTGTATACCATTGTCCAAAGACACTAGAAGTGTTTCCTGCAGGAATTTTCTGTACGACTATACTGCAAGTTATTACAAAAGCAGGTACTTCCAATCAGTACATGTCAGAATCACCATGATTTCACTCTTAATGAAGGTCAAGTCCCTTAGAAGAAAAATGGAACAATACCTATCCTGACATAGTCCTACACAATGCTGAACAAAGAAATTTATATTTTTATATCATTGTTATGAGATGAATGGAAATCCTCCAGGCTATACCAATGCAAGTTTAATGTTCTTAGTCATAGGATACTCCTGGGACCTTTATAAAGTTCTCTTACACAATGTACATACGGCAGGAGGCTCTATATTCTCAAAAGCTATTGTAGAACTGATAGTTACCTTCAGACTTGCAGACAGAAACATGTCACACAGGAACAGCCTAATAAGGTTATTTGAAAGAATACAAAATTTTAACTAAATGTTGTTGTCATTGTAAGTATGTTTGCTCGAGTCTCTTCAATCTTTTACACATGTCCGTTGAGCTCTCCATCCAAATTAAAGTCAGCCCTCAAAGCTTTCCAACAGATCAGCATCTATGGAGGAAAATTAAGTCAATGTTTTGGGCACAGACCCTTCATCAAACTGGAAAGAACGAGGACAGAAGTCAGAATAAAAAGGTAGGGGAGAGGGAAGGAGCACAAGCTGGAGGGTAATATGTGGGTCCAGGTGAGAAGGGGAACGTAGGTGAGAGAGGGGGGATGAAAGGGAATGAAAAGACCATAAGACATCAGAGCAGAATTAGGCCATTTGGTCCATTGAGTCTGCTCTGACATTTCATCATGGCTGATCCATTTTTCCACTCAGACCTAATCTCCTGCCTTCTTCCCATATCCCTTCATGCCCTGACTAATCAAGAATTTATCAATCTCAACCTTAAATATACTGAAAGACTTGACCTCCATAGCTGCCTATGGAAACAAATTCCACTGATTCACCATTCTCTGGCTAAAGAAATTCCTCTTTATCTCCATTGTAAAGGAAGCTTCTCTATTCTGAGGCCATGTTCTCTGGTCTTAGACCCTCACACCACAGGAAGCATCATCTCCACATCCACTCTATCAAGGTCTTTCAACATTCAGTAGGTTTCAGTTAGGTCCACACCTCATTCTTCTGAATTCCAGTGAGTACAGGCTATCAAACGCTCCTTTCTTAGATAAGGGGCCCAAAAACAACTCAAAATACTCCAAGTGAGGCCTCACCAGTGCTATATAAAGGCTCAACATTACATTCTTGCTTTTATATTCTAGTCCCCTTGAAATGAATGTTAACATTACAATTGCCTTCCTGACTCAACATGCAAATTAACCTTTAGGGAATCCTGTACAAGGACTCCAAAGTACCATTGCACTTCATATTCTTTGATTTTGTTTCTCCATTTAGAAAACAGTCTACCCTTTTATTTCTTCAAACAAAGTGCACGACTGCATACTTCCCGATACAATATTTCGTCTGCCACTTTTTTGCCCATTTTCCTAATCCAAGTCCTTCTGTAGCCTCTCTACTTCCTCAAAACTATCTGTCCCTCCACCTATCTTTTCAATAAAGCCATCAATTCCACTTCCCATTCCCACATTGGCATGTCTGTGCACTGCCTCCACTGTTGCTACACAGACAACCTGATAGCATCAACTCCATTTCCCTAACTTCAATTATCCATTCTCCTCCATTTTACCTGTTTGGTTCCCCCCACTTTTATTTCACTCATTTCAGTAGCCCCCTCTCCCCTTCTCTTCTCCTCCGCTGCCTACATGACTTTCCCATTACCTCCTTCTGGTTCCCCACCTCCTTCCTTTATTCTATGGCCTGCTGCTCTCTCCTATCAGATTCCTTCTTCTTCAGCCCTTTACCTCTTCCACCTATCACCTCCCAGCTTCTCACATCACTTCCTTTCATCCGCTTCCTCACCTGAACTCACCTATTACCTGCCAGCTCGTGCTCCTCCCCCTCTCCATCCCTTTTCATTCTTGCTCTGCCCTCTTCATTTCCACTAATGATGTAGAGTCTCGGCCCAAAACGTCAACTGTAAATTCCCCTCCACAGAATCTTCCTGTCTTGCTGAATTCCTCCAGTATTTTGTGTGTGTTGCTGAAGATTTCTAGCATCTGCAAAACCTCGTGTCTCAAATCTTCCTAAGTTTCTAATCACCATACTTACGTTATATTTGTTCAAATTGGAACTTCTCAGCATTGTGATCCAAATTACCCGTATAGCACAGCAGGAACGAAAGATATTTAGAGTTATCATTTTATATATTAAAGAGAAAATACTTTCATGGAGTCTGCTCTGTGCTTTTCCATTTAATCTATTACTATGGCTTAATTGTAAATCATGTTAAAAAGTTAAAAGCTTCTCCCATTGACAGCTGTAAAATTTTTACGTATTTAGAGGCACAGCAATGTAAGAAACCCTTCCAGCACATTGAGTCTGTTCTGCACAATTACACCCATATGACCAACTAATCTGCACGTCTTTGGAATATGGGAGGGAACCAGAGCACCGGAGAAAACCAACACGGTCATGGGGAGAACCTACAGACTTAATAGTGTTATGTTAACCACTATGTTGCCGTGCCACCTGAAATGTGCAAGAATAATGGATAAAACATGAATTTTAAAACCTTAGGAGGTAATATAGTACAGAGAGTAACTCCTAATATTTACAAGAAGGGTCAGAGCCGTCTCTATTTCCTGAGGAGACTGAGGTCCTTTAACATCTGCCAGACGATGCTGAGGATGTTCTACGAGTCTGTGGTGGCCAGTGCTATCAAGTTTGCTGTTGTGTGCTGGGGCAGCAGGCTGAGGGTAGCAGACACCAACAGAATCAACTAACTCATTCGTAAGGCCAGTGATGTTGTGGGGATGGAACTGGACTCCCTGTCAGTGGTGTCTGAAAAGAGGATGCTGTCTAAGTTGCATGCCATCTTGGACAATGTCTCCCATCCACTACATAATGTACTGGGTGGGCACAGGAGTACATTCAGCCAGAGACTTATTCCACCAAGATGCAACACAGAGCATCATAGGAAGTCATTCCTGCCTGTGGCCATCAAACTTTACAACTCCTCCCTTGGAGGGTCAAACACCCTGAGCCAATAGGCTGGTCCTGGACTTATTTCCTGGCATAATTTACATATTGCTATTTAACTATTTATGGTTTTATTACTATTTATTACTTATGGAGCAACTGTAATGAAAACCAATTTCCCCCAGGATCAATAAAGTATTACTATGACTACACGAATTTCCACTCATCTATATCCATTGACACCTCTTTTTCATTTGGAATTGGAATTGGGCTATTATTGTCACATGTACTGAGGTAACTGAAAAAGCTATCTTGCATAGTGTTTGTATAGATCAATTCATTACACGGTGCAATAAGGTTGTACGGGGTAAAACAATAAAAGAGTGCAGAATAAAGGCAACAGCTTCTGAGAAAGTGCAGTGCAGGCAGGTAATGCAGTGCCGGGTCATAACAAAATAAGTTGTGAGGTTAAGAATCCACCTTATCATACTATAGAATTATTTAATAGCCTTATATTAGTGAGATAGTAGCTATCCTTGACCCTGGTGGTATATGCTTTCAGGCTTTTGTATCTTCTGCCTGATGGGAGAGGGGAGAAAAGAAGATGTCCAGAGTGGAGGGATCTTTGATTATGCTGGCTGCATAGCTGAGGCAGTGGTAAGTGTGGACTGAGTCCAAAGAGGGGAGGCTGGTTTCCATGATATGCTCAGCTGTGCCCAAAATCTCTGCTGTGTTTTTGTGGTCACAGACAGAGCAGTTGCCATACCAAGCCACAATGCATCCAGATAGGATGCTTGCTGTGGTGCATCAATAAAAATTGTTAAAGGGTCAATGGCAGCATGCCAAATTTATTTATGCACCTGAGGAAGCAGAGATGTCGGTGAGCATCCTTGGATGGGTGGCTGAGAAAACAATGCTGCATCAAGTTCAACATTACCAAATGTAACTTCACAGATTCACCGACAGAGGAAACTCCAAGCCAAAGTCTATTTCTAAGCTGCATGGCAGAAGTGACCAAACTGTTTCCTGCATGAGTCATTGGATAGGATCTCTATGTAAAAGTCCCGAAACAAGCATAAACAATCTCTTAGAAGTCATAAAGCAAATATCTAAGGGAATGTTTTTTCCAGTGGATTTTTTAAACAAGAATATGCTGTTCTCATATAAATACAGAGTACTGATATTGTGCTCTGGTTAGACAAGAGAGTCTTGCAATGCACCTTTTACCATCAATCATAGATGGTCTTGTTGCGCCAAGAATTTGAAGTCTTAACATGTAAATGCTGTCATATAAATACAAAGAACAAATTACATAGACCAAATTAAATGAATAGCAGTTCTTTTAAAGAGCAAGCAATCAGCTTTTTGAATGATCCTCATTACTGGAAGGAAATTGGTTAGATCATGAGATGGGCTCTTATTCTGCACTTCAGAATAACATTGCCATAAAGCTGGGTCGCAATGCCATTTCTGATCTCCTTTGAGAAGAATGGAAAATTATATAATATACAGCACTTCTGAAGGTCAAATCAGTTGGATGCAATGTTTTTGAGGATATAGGAGCTATCCCTTCTGGAACAGTTTCTGGCTGTGGTAGAACATTCTGGATGATATCCAACTCCAGATCCATTACTGTAGCTTACTTGTTATCCCTTTCTCCTCTCAGGGGCAAATAGAGCTGAATAATAAATGCTAGTATTGACAATATCCATAGACCATGTAAAAATATAAAAAATATAAATTGCACATGAAATGAAAAAGTTTAGAACCTGGGGAAGGTTGGGAATTAAGAGGAATGATTCTATGGTCAGGAGTTGACTTTGAAGGAGAAGATAGGAATTACAGAATGGATGATTTTAAAAGGTGGAGGAGACAAATGGAAGGGAAAATGCAGGGTGACAGGTATTTGAAGCTATAAGATGTGTGCCGAGGGAGCAGGTAAGTATTACAGCTGGGAAGGAGAGAAGGTGAGAGCTAGTTTTACGGGTTACCTCAGATACAGAAACAGAAAAAAGATCAAAGAAATATCTTTATAATGACAATGAACACTACACAATGGATGATAAGTAGAGATGCATGAAGTTTGGAAGAGCTTTGAGGTATCAGTTCTATATACAGTGGATTCTGGTTAATTGGGCCATCGGTTAATCAGAGCAGCCATTAATTTGGGACAACTCATAAAGAACAAAAACAAGTGGAGGAAGATCTGGAAGATGCAATTATTGAAAGCATTGTATGAAGATTGACCATCATCTGCTCTAGCACCACACACAAAATGCCTGGCCAGCTGCGTTCCATCAGCATTTTGTGTGTGTTGCTTGAATTTCCAGCATCTGCAGATTTTCTCATGTTTGCGTTTTTAAAATCATCTGCTCTACGTGTCTCTGCTGATTTTATTCATTTGCAGTTAATCAAAGTAATACAGCAGCGTACACTGGATGAATTCTTCCATTGATAACCAAGCCACAGATTTATAGTAGTGCAGTACTATTGGTAATATTCTAATATGTTCTGTATTTCATTCAAATACATAGTTTGTTACTGGGTTAAATGGTAGTTTATTTTTTTTAGACCTTTTTATATATTTCCATGAAACTTAGGTGAGTTGGAACGGCTATTTAATTGGGACAAAATGTACTGTGTCGATTAACCAGAATTCACTGTATTGGTTAATGTGTGAATAATTAATAGTGAGGTAGACTTCAAATAATAAGAAATTTAAATGATAAGAATCATTCAGATTACGATACAAATAATAGCTAAAGGAACACAGATATCATTCTGATGATAAGCTCCTGGTATAGTTCAGGTACAGAAAATACCAATCATATCAACAGCAAAAAATGGTAGAAATGGATAACTGTAATTATGATTAATCAGCCATAGTCTGGGCATGCACTGGTGAGGTAGAGCTGTTTGTAAGGTAAAAAACGTTTCCCTTTGTGATTCAGCATATGGTTCAAATGTACATTGGTTAAGTTACAGTGGACTGAAAAGCTTAAGTATATAGACATTAAGAAAAAAGATGTGCTGGAGCTTTTGGAAAGCATCAAGTTGGATAAGTCTCCGGGACTGGATGAGATGTACCCTAAGCTACTGTGGGAGGAGAGGGAGGAGATTGCTGAGCCTCTGGCAATGAACTTTGCATCATCAATGGGGACGGGAGAGGTTCCAGAGGATTGGAGGGTTGCAGATGTTGCTCCCTTATTCAAGAAAGGGAATAGAATAGCCCAGGAAATTATAGATCAGTGAGTCTTACTTCATTGGTTAGTAAGTTGATGGAAAAGATCCTAACAGTCAGGATTTATGATTTACAGAGAGGCATAATATGATTAGGAATAGTCAGCATGGCTTTGTCAAAGCAATGCTGTGCCTAACGAGCCTCACTGAATTTTTTGAGAATGTGACTAAAGACACTGATGAAGGTAGAGCAGTAGAAGTAGATCTTGGGGTCTGAGTCCATAGGACACTCAAAGCTGCTGTGCAGGTTGACTCTGTGGTTGAGAAGGCATATGGTTCATTGGCCTTCATCAGCCATGGGATTGAGTTTAAGAGCCAAGAGGTAATGTTACAGCTGTATAGGACCCTGGTCAGACTCCACTTGGAGTACTGTGCTCAGTTCTGGTCACCTCACTACAGAAAGGATGTGGAAACTATAGAAAGGGTGCAGAGGCGAGATTTACAAAGATGTTGCCTGGATTGGGGAGCATGCCTTATGAGAATAGGTTGAGTGAACTTGGCCTTTTCTCCTTGGAGCGGCAGACAATAAGAGGTGACCTGATAGAGGTGTATAAGATGATGAGAGGCATTGATCGTGTGGATAGTCAGGGAGTTTTTCACAGGGCTAACAAGAGAGGGCACAGTTTTAAGGTGCTTGGAAGTAGGTACAGAGGTGATGTCAGGGGCAAGTTTTTTATGCAGGGAGTGTTGAGTGTGTGGAATGTGCTGCTGGCGGCAGTGGTGGAGGCGGATAAAATAAGGTCTTTTAAGAGACTCCTGGATAGGTCCATGGAACTTAGAATAATTTCTAATTAACATCATCCTCGTCTCTGTTCTAAACAGAACATTCTTGTATTCAGAGCTGTGCCCTCTGATTCTATATTTCTCCACTATAGGAAACATCCTCTTCATATTCATTCTGTCTAGGTCCTTTATTATTCGAGATCACCTCCACCACTCTTCAGCAAGTAAAGGCCCAGTGCCATCAAATGCTCCTCATGCATTAACCCTTTCATTCCTGGAATCATTGTTATGAACTCCCTCTAGACCCTCTACAATGCCAGTGCCTCTTTTCTTAGTTAAAAGCCCCAAAATTGCTCACAAAACTCCAGATGTGGTGTAACCAATGGGTAACCCGAGGTAATTTCTAAAGTAAATATGTGTTCAGCACAGCATTGTGGGACAAAGGGCCTGTATTGTGCTGTAAGTTTTCTATGTTCCTAACAAAGTGTACAACTCTGAAATGCTCCCTTTCCCACTCAAAAAAAAATGAACAAAAATGAAGCAGTCACCTTGGCCCCCAAATCCCCCTCCCCACACACAAAAAATGAGAAAGATTGAGTGAGAAACACAGAATATAAAAAAAAATCTGTAGGACTGAAAAAAAAGTCTATAGTCCAAGTCCATATCCAAAACACAGAAAACCTGGATAACATTCTCCGGGCACAGTGGCAGGCTCTCCTAAAATACTACTGCTAAAACCTTATTTCCACACTGGCAATCCTGTCTCTGTTTTTACCCTATCACCTCCCTGCCCCTCCTAACAATAACCACATTCTAGCTGGTTAAAGAACTTCACTAATTTATTTAGAATTACCAAATTTTCCCTGTTTCCCAGTACTAAGAGTTTTTGAATTAAAATATTATCTCTATTTCTCTTTCTGCAAATGTTGCTTGATCAGAAACTAAAACGGAGTAGCCATATACACTATGCAGCTACAAGAATAGGTCAGAGGTTAGGAATCCTGCTGCAAGTAAGTCACATTTTAACTCCATAAAGCGAGTCATAAGACCATAGGACATTGAAGAAAACGTAGGCCATGTAACCCATTTGTTCCACCAAAAAAGATAAACTTCTTGATAAATTTTAGAACTTGGCTCCCCTTGTAAAATTAGAAGTAACAAACTTGGATGTTATCCTTGATTCAGATTTGAATTTTAAATCTCACATAAAGAAAGTGACTAGAGCCGCATTTCTACATTTTAAAAATATTGCAAAGGTACATCCATTTCTGTCACGTAATGATGCTGTAAAAGTTATTCACGCCATTATATAGAATAGACTGGATTACTGCATGCGTGTTTTCCTGGTCTTCCAAAGCAATCTATTGACAAACTTCAACTCATTCACAATGCCACTGTTATACTTTTAACTAAAACCAGAATGAGGGAGCATATCACTGCCATCCTACCTACTCTGCATTGGCTTCCTGTATCTTTTAGAGATAAATTTAAAGCTCTTACTTGTTTAAGAGCTCTCAGCAGTCTGGGACTGGAGCACATCATACAATCACCTTCTTTTTATAATCCTGCTCAAACCCTCAGGTCTTTGTCCGCCAGTACCCTGAATTTAAACAATCTCCTTCAACAGTTCAGCTTATTTGATCCAAGCTGCTGAATTGTGAAATTCAATACCTAAAACTATAAAGGATGCAGATTCAGTTCACACTTTTAAACACAGGCATAAAACTTATTTATTTAACCTTACTTTTAACTAACACCTTTCTGGATTTTATTTTCATATTTGCACTTTATCCCATTATAAAACACTTTGAACTATATTGTCTGTATGAAAAGTGCTCTATAAATAATTATTATTATTACTATGTTGTTCTTATGAATTATTCATTGTCCATCTCAACCCCCCCCCACTCTCCTGTCTTCTTCCCTTAATCTTTGATGACCTAAATAATTAAAAACCTATCAAACTCCACTTTAAATATGGCCAATCACTTGGCCTCCACAGCTGTCTGTGGCAATGAATTCCACAGATTGATGGCCCTCAGGCTAAAGATCATCATCCTCATCTCTGTTCTAAACAGAACATTCCTGTATTCAGAGCTGTGCCCTCTGATCCTATATACCTCCTCTTCACATTCACTCTGTCTAGGTCCTTTATTATTCGAGATCACCTCCACCACTCTTCAGCAAGTAAAGGCCCAGGGCCATCAAATGCTCCTCATGCATTAACCCTTTAATTCCTGGAATCATTGTCGTGAACTCCCTCTGGACCCTCTACAATGCCAGTGCCTCTTTTCTTAGTTAAAGGCCCCAAAACTGCTCACATTACTCCAGATGTGCTGTGACCAATGCCTTAAAAAGTCTCAGCATTTCATCCCTAAAATAAATGTTACCTGCCTTCTTTACCACTGACTCAATCTGCATGTTAACCTTTAGTGAATCCTGTGCAAGGACAACCAAGTCCCTTTGTACCTCTGATTTCTAAATTTTCTCCCTACTTAGAAAATAGTCTATGCTTTTATTTCTTCTCGGAAGAAAGAAGGGAGGGTTACGAGCAAGGAAAGGATGCTTGAAGTACAGGAGACCCCGGGGGATCTGCCTCTCGTAAACAGGTTCACCTTCTTGGAAGCTGTCAGGTCAGAAGATGATGCCAGCCTGAGATGCGGTCAGGTCTGCGAGTCAACAATTGGCGCTGAAGCAAAGCCGAGGAGACAGACGTCAGACAGAGCCATGGTAGTAGGGGACTCCATAGTGAGAGGTACAGAAAGGGGCAACAGGCGAGATTTAAGGATGGTGTGTTGCCTCCCTGGTGCCGGGATCCAGGATGTCACGGACCGATTGCAGGAAATCCTCAAGAGTGAAGGTGAACATCCGGAAGTGGTGGTGCATGTCGGCACAAATGACGTGGGGAAGAAGAGGAAAGACGTTCTACAGCGTGACTTCAGAGAACTCGGAAGGAGGCTGAAAAGCAAGACTTCCAGGGTGGAAGTCTCCGGTTTGCTTCCAGTTCCTCGTGCTGGAGTGGGCAAGAACAGGGAGATAATGGATCTGAATGTGTGGCTGAGGAACTGGTGCAGGAAGCAAGAATTTACGTTCTTGGACCGCTGGGGTATGTATTGGGGTAAGAATGAATTGTACAAAAGGGACAGGTTGCACCTTAATAAGCGGGGCACCAGCATTCTGGCAGGCAGGTTTGCCTCTGCAACGCAGGTGTGTTTAAACTAAGTAGTGGGGGGGGGGGGAACAAACTGGAAATATAAGGATGGAGATAAAGGGAAAGTGAGAATAAGAAAAGTTAAGAAAGACAGCAGAATCAACAGAGCAGAAAGCTCAAGAAGGGATCGTACAGTATGGCTAAGTGATATAGGAATTGATATGGGAGGTGAAGGGAGTAATGAATTAAAAGTATTGTATATGAATGCACGGAGTATAAGAAATAAAGTGGATGAGCTTGAGGCACAGTTGGGAATTGGTAAGTATGATGTTGTCGGAATAACAGAGACATGGCTTCAAGTGGACAGGGCCTGGGAAATGAATATTCAAGGTATATGTCCTATCGAAAGGATAGACTGATGGGCAGAGGGGGTGGGGTGGCTCTGTTGGTGAGGAATGATATTCAGTCCCTTGCGAGGGGGGACATAGATTCAGGAAATGTAGAGTCAGTATGGATAGAACTGAGAAATTCTAAGGGTAGAAAGACCCTAACGGGGATTATCTACAGGCCCCTAAACAGTAGTCTGGATGTAGGGTGTAAGTTGAATCAAGAGTTAAAATTGGCATGTCGCAAAGGTAATGCTACAGTTGTTATGGGGGACTTCAACATGCAGGTAGACTGGAGGAATCAGGTTGATACTGGACCCCAAGAAAGGGAGTTTGTGGAGTACCTCTGAGATGGATTCTTAGAACAGCTTGTACCGGAGCCTACCAGAGAGAACACCATTATAGATTTAGTGTTGTGCAATGAACCGGATTTGATCAGGGACTTCGAGGTAAAGGAGCCATTAGGAGATAGTGACCATAATATGATAAGTTTTAATCTACAATTTGAGAGGGAGAAGGGAAACTCGGAAGTGTCAGTATTACAGTTGAACAAAGGGAACTATGGTGCTATGAGGGAGGAGCTGGCCAAAGTTCAATGGAACAGTACCCTAGCAGGGATGACAGTGGAACAGCAATGGTAAGTGTTTCTGGGAATAACGCGGAAGGTGCAGGATCAGTTTATTCCAAACAGGAAGAAAGATCCTAAGAGGAGTAAGGGGAGGCCGTAGCTGACAAGGAAAGTAATGGACAGTATAAAAATAAAAGAGAAGTAGTATAACGTAATAAAGATGAGTGGGAAGCCGGAGGATTGGGAAACATTTAAAGAGCAACAGAAGATAACTAAAAAGGCAATACGCGGAGAAAAAATGAGGTCCAAAGGTAAAGTAGCCAAGAATATAAAGGAGGATAGTAAAAGCCTCTTTAGGTATGTGAAAAGGAAAAAAATAGTTAAGACCAAAATTGGGCCCTTGAAGACAGAAATGGGTGAATTTATTATGGGGAACAAGGAAATGGCAGACGAGTTGAACAGGTACTTTGGATCTGTCTTCACTAGGGAAGACACAAACAATCTCCCAGATATAATAGTGGCCAAAGGACCTAGAGTAATGGATGAACTGAAGGAAATTTATATTAGGCAGGAAATGGTGTTGGATAGGCTATTGGGTCTGAAGGCAGATGAGTCCCTGGGACCTGATGGTCTGCATCCCAGGGTACTTAAGGAGGTGGCTTTAGAAATCGTGGATGCATTGGTAATCATTTTCCAATGTTCTATAGATTCAGGATCAGTTCCTGTGGATTGGAGGATGGTTAATGTTGTCCCCCTCTTCAAGAAGGGAGGAAGAGAGAAAACAGGGAATTATAGACCGGTTAGCCTGACGTCGGTGGTGGGAAAGATGCTGGAGTCAATTATAAAAGATGAAATTACGACACATCTGGATAGCAGTAACAGGATCGGTCCGAGTCAGCATGGATTTATGGAGGGGAAATCGTGCTTTACTAATCTTCTGGAATTTTTTTGAGGATGTAACTATGAAAATGGACAAGGGAGAGCCAGTGGATGTAGTGTACCTGGACTTTCAGAAAGCCTTTGATAAAGTCCCACTTAGGAGATTAGTGGGCAAAATTGGGGCACATCGTATTGGGGATAGAGTACTGACATGGATGGAAAATTGGCTGGCTGACAGAAAACAAAGAGTAGCGATTAACTGGTCCCTTTCGGAATGGCAGGCAGTGACCAGTGGGGTACCGCAGGGTTCAGTGCTGGGACCGCAGCTGTTTACAATATATATTAATGATTTAGATGAGGGAATTAAAAGTAACATTTGCAAATTTGACGATGACACAAAGCTGGGTGGCAGTGTGAAATGTGAGGAGGATGTTATGAGAATGCAGGGTGACTTGGGACAGGCTGGACGAGTGGGCAGATGCAGTTTCATGTGGATAAATGTGAGGATTCCACTTTGGTGGTAAGAAAAGAAAGGCAGATTATTATCTAAATGGAGTCAAGTTAGGAAAAGGGGAAGTACAACGAGATCTAGGTGTTCTTGTACATCAGTTGCTGAAAGCAAGCATGCAAGTACAGCAGGTAGTGAAGAAAGCTAATGGCATGCTGGCCTTCATAACAAGGGGAATTGAGTATAAGAACAAAGAGGTCCTTCTGCAACTGTACAGGGCCCTGGTGAGACCACACCTGGAGTACTGTCTGCAGTTTTGGTCTCCAAATTTGAGGAAGGACATTCTTGCTATTGAGGGAGTGCAGCGTAGGTTCACAAGGTTAATTCCCGGGATGGTGGGACTGTCATATGTCGAAAGATTGGAGCCACTGGGCTGGTATACTCTGGAATTTAGAAGGCTGAGAGGGGATCTTATTGAAACATATAAGATTATTAAGGGAGATTGGACACGCTGGAGGCAGGAAGCATGTTCCCGCTGATGGGTGAGTCCAGAACCACAGGCCACAGTTTAAGAATTAGGGGTAGACCATTTAGAACGGAGTTGAGGAAAAACTTTCACCCAGAGAGTGGTGGATGTATGGAATGCTCTGCCCCAGAAGGCTGTGGAGGCCAAGTCTTTGGATGCTTTCAAGAAAGGGATGGATAGGGCTCTTAAAGATAGTGGAATCAAAGGTTATGGGGATAAGGCAGGAACTGGATACTGATTGTGGATGATCAGCCATGATCACAGTGAATGGCGGTGCTGGCTCAAAGGGCCGAATGGCCTATTCCTGCACCTATTGTCTATTCTACCAAAAGTACATGACCATACACTCCCCTACTCTATATTCCATCTGCCACTCTTTTGTTTATTCTCTTAATCTGTCCAAATTCCTCTGAAACCACTTTGTTTCCTCGATATTACCTGCCCCTCTACCTATCTTCATTTCATCTGCAAACATGGCCATGAAACCATCATTTCTGTCATCCAAATTACTGACATACAGTATAACTTAAAAAGAAACTACCCCACCAACATCTGTGGAACATCAATAGTCAACAGCAGCTAAACCAGAAAAGCCCCCTTTATTCCCACTCATTGACTTCTTCCAGTAATCCAATCTTCCATCTGCACAGGTATTTTCTCTTTAATACCTTGGGCTCTTGTCTTCTTAAACAGTAGCTTGACCTTCTTTAAGGCCCAAGTCAGTCTGTGATGGAATACTCTATATTCCCTAGCTGAGTAGAGCTTCAACAATATTCATGAAGTAGATCAGGATACAGGACATCGCAGTCTGTTTGATAGACACCCAATCCACAACCATTCATTCACTCTATCACTGATTCACAGTAACAGCAATTCATATCATTTACAGGACTGCACTGCTACACCTCAGCAATACTCCTTAGACAGAACCTCCCAAGAACATGATCGCTACCAGTTAGAAGGATAAGGGAAGCAAAATCTTTGGACTACCTCTACTTGGAAGTTGCCTTCCAAACTTATACCTTCCTGTCTTGGAAATATATCACTGTTCCTGCGCCATTGCTGGATTAAAATCCTGAAACCCCTTCCCCAAAGGGGACTGTGAGTATGCATGTGGTATGTTTTGTAACTTCAAAACTTTAAATTAATTTAAAGTAAGTCTCAGAAGCCCAAAACATGAGTGTAATGTTGTGTTTACTTTAAACGATTCATGCACACACATATTGCATGGTACTGTGATGACGTACGCAATTCATGTATTTATACATATAATCTGTAATGAAACGAGCATGAATGCTTAAACCAACAATATATGTACACAAGATTATTCTAACATTATTGAACTATTAAATATTCAACACTCCTCCCTGCTTAACTATAAAATGCAACTTAATAGAGAATGCATCTTAACTATGCCCAGGGATACTACATAATACAACTACTCTATAGAAACATAACAGATTTTAAATTGTACCACTTATGTCTCAAGATTTAATCGCTGTGGAGGATTTCTTACACTTGTGGAATAGCATCTTTCCTGACCAGGGTTATCTCTTTGCTTGCCAGGTGAGACTAGTGGCTGTGAAAACAATCTCAGGTTGTGGGGTCTCCTCTGTGGTGGTTGTAGGAATTCACTCTGAGACTGTAGAAGATGGTTCTGACAGCTCTGCACACCTTTCTTCTCCTTATTTCTCTCCAGATCTACTTTGATCCCTTTATTTTTCTTTCTCATGTCCCTTCTCTCTTTCACAGCATTCTCTTTCTTATTCACATTCTTTCTCTCCAACTCTTCGCTCCTTTTTCTTTTACTAATTGTGCTTCATCCTGCCATGCGTAACTGGATCCTGGACTTCCTGTCAGATCGCTGGCAGGTAGTAAGAGTGGGTTCCCTCACCTCTGCCTTTCTGACCCTCAACACAGGAGCCCCTCAGAGCTGTGTACTAAGCTCCCTTCTTTACTCTATAAATACCCATTACTGTGTCACCATCCACAGCTCCAATCTGCTAATTAAATTTGCTGATGACACTACAATGATTGGCCTAACCTCAAACAATAACAAGGCAGCCTACAGAGAAGAAGTCATCACCCTGACACAATGGTGTCAAGAAAGCAACCTCTCCCTCAACGCAAAAACAAAGAAGCTGGTTGTGGACTACAGGAGGAATGGAGACAGACTAACCCTATTGACATAAATGGATCTGAGGTTGAGAGGGTGAACAGCTTTAAGTTCCTCGGCATAAACATCATCGAGGATCTCACGTGTCTGCACATACTGGCTGTGTCGTGAAAAAGGCACAACAGCACCTCTTTCACCTCGGACAGTTGAAGAAGTTTGGTATGGCCTCCCAGATTCTAAGAACGTTCTATAGGGGCACAATTGAGAGCATCCTGACTGGCTGCATCACTGCCTGATATGGGAACTGTACTTCCCTCAATCGCAGGACTCTGCAGAGAGTGGTGTGGACAGCCTACCGCATCTGTAGATGAAAACTTCCCACTGTTCAGGACATTTACAAAGACAGGTGCGTAAAGAGGGCCTGGAGGATCATTGGATGTCCGAGTCATCCCGACCACAATCTATTCCAGCTGCTACCATCTGGGAAACGGTACCGAGGCATAAAAAGGCAGGACCAACAGGCTCTGGGAAATCTTCTCCCACCAGGCCATCAGACTGATTAATTCATGCTGACTCAACTGCATTTCTATGTTATATTGGCTATCCTGTTGTGCATGATATTTATTATAAATTACTATAATTGCACATTGTACATTTGAACAGAGATATAACGTAAGGGTTTTTACTTCTCATGTATATGAAGGATGTAATTAATGAAGTCAATTAATTCAGTCTTGATCTTGGGAAAGTTCATTTTGTTCACTGGAATATTCTCCTGTAATCCTTCTGTTGCATCCTTTCCGATCCGATCTCTCCTTTTGGTTTCCTCATCCACAAGATCATCTGATGAATCCTTTGCATCTCCATTGACTCTTTTCCTTCTGGCCTCCCATTCATCCAGCTGGGCTTTGATCTTTGCATCTACTTTTACAAGCAGCTTTTTGTCTCCCACCTGAAGTTCATGCAATAACCTTAATGCACATAGAGTAGATTCTGGTTCTTTGTACTCACAAAAGCCAAACGTTTGCAACTTTCCAAAAACTCCATGAACTCTCTTTCAGTTTAAAACTAAGCCACATTTCGCAAGTAACTGCCTGATTAACATATCAGAACCATTCTCAGATAAGTTGCCTACAAAAACTGTTGCAGTCAGACCACTACTTTTGTTACTTTCACAATTCCTCTGAGCTGCATTGCCTTTCCTTGGTCCAATATGCTTTCCAACTGGAGGTACAGAGGTTGGTATCAACACCAGCTTGTTCTCTGTTAGGCAATGGTTCATGGTGTTTGGCATGGAGACATTAGTGGCATCATTCAGCACCTTTCTTAATTCACTTTCAGTTGACTTTATTGTGGGGATGTGGCATGCAACTGGTGGATGGATCTCCACTCAAGTTGTAGTTGTCTTGGCCAATCATACCCCCACAGTACTGGTCCTCCTGTTTTTACCACAAACAAGCTCAATGTGGCTTGTTGGCTGTTGTACTTCACAGTTACAAATGTCATTCCCGCAGGAGTTATCTTTTCTTCAGTACAAGTTCTTAGTTGGATATCTTCAGGCTTCAGTTTAGTACCTTTGGAATGAAATCCAAACTCATTTTGTGGAATGACCAAAACCGCTGAACCAGTGTCTAATTCCATTTTAATTAATTTGCCATTCACTTCCGGCATAAGCCATATCGCTTCCCTATTGTTCATTTTCACACTTAACTCTTAAGGCTACACAGTCCTGTGTCACTTCAAAGTACATTTTTTATCAAAGAATGTATAAATTATACAACCTTGATATTTGTTTGCTTACACACAGCCACAAAACAAGAAAACCGAAAGAACCCAATTAAAAAAAAATGAAGACCAACCTCAAATGAGCACAGAGAAAGAGAAAAAAAAACACTAATCATGCAAACAATAGAAGCGAGCAACAACAACAGCATTCTGAACCAAACTGAGTCCTTAGATCCAAATTTCTAGAGCAGGCCCAAAACCTTGGTGTTTAGTTCATCATATTAGCAGGACAAATTGCCACAAAGTTTGCAGATTTTTCATCAACAGCAAGCAGCTGAGCGTTCCTTTTGAACTTCAAGTTTTATCTTTTTCTCTTCTCTGTGCAGTCCATTTATTTTTTCAGCCCAAAATTCTCTTTGTTTTTGTTGTACTTTGTTGCAATTTCTGCAAGTTTCACCTTAAATCTGCCATTTTTTTTGGTGTGTCTGTCAGCCCCTGCCACAGCAATAACACAATCTGTGCAGCCAGGCTGGTTTCTGTTTAGACAATGCAATTTTGTTCACGCTCACCATCATTCCTGACTGCACTCAATTGTGTCCCTGTCTGTGGTTTCCATTGAAACAGCGATTTCCTCTGCTCCCTTAAATGTAAGCTGTGTTTCAGTTAGGAGCCATATTTAAATACTTTCTTTTAAGATTCCACAAACTAAATGGTCTCTCAGTGCTTCATTAAGCCCATTACCAAACTGACAGTGCTCTGACAATCTGTTCAACTCAACCATGTATGCTGAAGTAGATGACCCTTCCTTTTGATTCCGCTTATGAAACCTAAAGCATTCTACAATCAACAATGGCTTTGGTTTGAAATGTTGCTGCAGTACTTTTACAATAACAGCAAAGCTCTTTTCTGATGGTTTGGTTGGAGCAGTTAAACTTCGAAGCAAACTGTATGCCTTTAAACCCAATGCACTAAGCAAAATTGGCACTCACTTCTCACAGGTTATTTCATTTGCTTCAAAAGATTGTTCCAATAGCTCAGTATGTATGATGCATTTACCTGGTGTGTAATCAAACTCGTCAATCTTTCCAATGCAGCCAGACATTTCAGCTTTTATTTATGATTATTATCACCTGGTACTTACCCTTAATGAACCCATGAATTCTTCTGATTTCTTACCTTTTTTTTAACTCGATCGTGTCTTCTCTTCCAAAGAACATATGCTGCTCTGTTATTTTTTTTAACTCAACTGTAAGCAGCATGTGCTGGGCTGCATAATTCACTTGATGTTCCTTGTTGTGTTTTTCTTCCACTGCTCCTTTAATGTAAGCTATGCTTCAGTTAGGAACCTGTACAATGAGACAGTATGAACAATCACTGGTCTTGTAGTTAGGGATCCTCTTGGAAAGAGTGATCACAGTATGATTGAGTATCTCATACAAATGAAGGATGCAATAGTTTGATCAAAGACCAATCTATTATGCCTAAATAATGGAGACTACAATGGGATGAGGGAGGATTTAGCTAGTGTAGACTCGAACACAGGCTATATAGTGGGACGATGGAGGAACAGTGGAAGACTTTCAAAGAGATTTCTCACTGTGCTCAACAAAAGTATATTCCAGTTAGAAGCAAGGACAATAATGGTGGGGAGAGCCAGTCTTGGATAACTAAAGAAATAAAAGAAGGAATCAAACTAAAATCTCGTGCGTACAAAGCTGCCAAGGGTAGTGGAAAACTGGAAAATTGGGAAAACTTTAAAAGCAACAAAGAACCACTAAGAGAGCAATAAAGAAAGGAAAGATAGATTATGAAAATTAACGCACAAAATATAAAAATAGATAGTAATAGCATTTATAATTATATAAAGCAGAAAAAAGTGGCTAAGGTGAATGTAGGTCCCTTGGAGGATGAGAAGAGGGAATTGATATTGGGTAATGAGGAAATGGGAGAGGCTTTGAATGCCTATTTTGTGTCGGTCTTCACAGTCCAACATGTCCAACATGCCAAAGAGGGATGTTATGGATGTGATGGGAGGTGAGGGCCTCAATACAATAGCTATCACTAACAATGTACTGCTAAGCAAACTTGTGGGCCTGAAGATAGATTAGTCCTCTGGTCCTAATGGAATGCATCCCAGGGTAATGAAAGAAATGGCAGAAGTTACAGTAGAGGCTTTGGTGATAATTTACCAAGATTCTCTGGACTCTGGGCAGGTCCCAGTGGATTAGAAGACGGCAAATTTCACGCTACTGTTCAAAAAAGAATGTTGGCAAAAGGCCAGTTAGTTTAATATCTGTAGTTGGAAAAATGCATGAAGTTATCATTAAAGAAGAAATACTAAGGCATCTGGAAAGAAATGGATCCATCAGGCCGATGCAGCATGGATTCATGAAAGGCAGGATCCTGTTTGACAAATTTACTGGAGTTCTTTGAGGATATATTGACCACAGTAGATAGAAAGGAACAGATGGACCTAATTTACTTGGAATTTCAGAAGGCATTCGATAAGGTGTCATATAAAAGACTTATCCACAAGATAAGGATGCATAGAGTTGAGGGTGATGTACTAGCATTGATAGAGAAATGGTTAACTAATAGAAAGCAGAGAGTTGGGATACATGGGTGTCACTCTGGTTGGCAATCAGTGGTGAGCGGTGTGTCGCAGGGGTCGGTGCTGGGCCCGCAACTGTTCATGATATACATTAACGATCTGGAAGAGGAGACCGAGTGTAGTGTATCTAAATTTGCTGATGACACTAAATTGAGTGGAAAAGCAAATTGTGCCAGATACAGAGAGTTTGCAGAGAGATATAGATAGGTTAAGTGAGTGGGAAAGGGTCTGGCAGATGCAATATAATGTTGGTAAATGTGAGGTCATCCACTTTGGAAGTTAAAATGGAAGAGCAGATTGTTATTTAAGTGGTAAAAAACTGCATAATGCTGCTGTGCAGAGGGACTTGAGAGTGCTTGTGCATGAATCACAAAAGGTTGGTTTGCAGGTGCATCAGGCTATCAAGAAGGCAAATGGAATGTTGACCTTCATTGCTAGAGGGACTGAATTTAAGAGCAGGGAGATTATGCTGCAACTGTACGGGGCACTGTTGAGGTTGCATCTGGAGTACTGTGTGCAGTTCTGGTCTCCTTACTTGAGAAAGGATATACTGGCTTCAGAGGCAGTACAGAGGAGGTTCACCAGGTTGATTTCAGAGATGAGAGGGTTAGACTATGAGGAGAAATTGAGTCACCTGGGACTGTATTTGCTGGAATTCACAAGGATGACAGGAGATCTTATAGGAACATAAAAAGTTATGAAAAGGATAGATAAGGTAGAGTCAGGAAAGTTGTTTCCAGTGACAGATGAGACTAGAACTAGGGGACATAGACTCAAGGTTCGGGGGAGTAGATTTAGGATGAAGAAGAGGAGGAACTGCTTTTCCCAGAGAGTGGTGAACCTGTGGAATTCTTTGCCCAATGAAGCAGTGGAGGCTACCTCAGTAAATATATTGAAAACAAGATTGGATAGATTTTTACATAATAGGAGAATTAAGGCTATGGGGAAAAGGCAGATAGGTGGAGATGAGTCCATGGGCAGATCAGCCATGATCTTATTGAATGTCAGAGCAGGTTCGACAGGCCAGATGGCCTATTCCTGCTCTTATTTCTTATGTTCTTATTAAGATTGAACATTTCACTGTGACTGAATGTGTCAGTAGCCATCTTGGGTTCACTTTAAAAATACCTCATCACCAATGTTGTGTTTTGTAACTTCAAAACATTAACCTAATTCAAAGGAAGACATGGGAGTCCGAAATGTGAGTTTAACTTTGAGTTCTCTAAAAGTGAGGTGCCCATGCATCATGTGGTAGTGTGCATGCAATTCACGGATTTATACATATAATCCATACCGAATTATTCCAATGAACAAGAACGCTTAATTAAACTATATATACTCAAGATTACTCAAATATTATTGAAATACCAAATATACAAAAATGTACATCTCAAAGACTGCAACAGTTTAAGAAAGGAAATTACCAGCACCTTCTTAAGCACAGCTAGGAATAGGCAATTAAATGCTATCTCACTCTGCAAAGTCCACATCCCTTGAGTAACATAAAAGCCTGCCGAATGCTTCCAGCATTTTCTCTTTGCTCTATATTACTTTTTAAAAGCTAGCATTTCAGTTCTTTCAATATTTGGATTGAATTGCAATCCCCAGTAATCTGATAATTTCTATATATAATTGGACCAGACAGCTTATTCAAGAAGATTGGAAGAAAAAGTGCCACAGAGCTGCCGAAATCCAAGTTGAACTGCAGTTCGAAGAGCTGAAATTAAATCTGCAGGATGTTGCTGTGGAAACAAGGAAAGGAAATCATCACAGTATGATTTGCTTCTTCTTGAGCATTACCTCCGGTTCAAGGATGTAACTGATGAAGTCTATATGGAACCTGCAAATCCTGCCACAGGTTGGTGAGGAGCTGATTGATGGCAGGAAGGCAGATGGGTAGCTCGGGAGGTGACACAATCCTTGCATTGTGCACACTGGCACACTGCTTTCACATTGATCCTCATGAATGGATGATCTTATCCGTGCCATCCCCAAATGCTCTTCTCCTTTTCAAATTGATATCGCCAGAGATTGCCATGAGTTGGTGAGATCTTAAATTTTCTTTAGGTGCTTTTGAAAATGCCTTTGAATCATTTGCCATGAATTCCTTGCCATGATACATCTCATGAGAGGCATGCTGATGATGTGGCCTACATATGAGAGCCAAATAAACATTTAGATGTTTACAGATTAGGTAGCATCAAGCTCTGATGTCTGGGTATCTACTTAGGTCATGGAGGTATCACAAGACATATCCGAGCTGATCCTGCAGCAGCAATTAAAACAACTGTAATTAATCAGCTTCGCAGGATTAGTTTATTAAATTTCTTGTAGGGCAAGTTGAAAGTGCAAGCTGTTTCAAGGGCCTTTGAATGAACAGAGAAATTAACTCAATGATCAAATCAAATGTGTGAAATCAAAATCACAAGGACTGAGGAGGAAATGGAAGATAAAGTGAATGAATATTCCTAATCAAGAACAGAAAAGGAATTAAAGATAAAACAACAAAGATTAACAAAGAAAGAAAAAAAAAGATTGCTAAAAGAACTGACTTTCTATATTTGAGATCATTATTTTCAGATTATTTGATAACGCAATAATAACATTTGACCTAAAAGCTGCTTCAGTTTGATAGGAGTGGTGAGTGTCATTCATATCTCTCACATAGATGCAACTTCTTACTAGACAATTCACTTAAACAGTAAAATGGTCGGTGAGATGCTGTTCCACTGAAGTCATCTGTGACACAAATCAACTCAGATGTGACTTCTTGGATCTTTAGTTTATCTGTGAACCTGCCCCACATTAGTAATTGTCGCACTATTTATGAATAAAGCAGCATCACTTTCCCCTCTGCCATTCTGATTGGAACATACATGAATGGGCTACCAATAACATGTAGGCTTTTCCATCTCCTATTGTTTGTCCTTGAGATTGACAGTACTTCCAATCCTCCCACTCAAAGCTCCACAATTCCTTATTTGAACTATTTAGTCTGCTTTTTAGTCAGCATTGAGAAATACATTGGTTATTGATAGAAACTCTTAGGCCCCCACAGCACTTCCATGGATAGTTATGTTCTAGTCACCCAATTACAAGAAGATTATTATAGCACTGGCCGATGGTGTAGTGGCATCTTCACCGGACGTCAAGGTGAGCAGACCTGGGTTTGAAACTGGCCAGCTCCTTGCACGCTTTCCAACCGTTCTGGGTTGAGCATTGAGCTAGCAACTCGGCCTCATAAAAAAAGTCAGAAATTCTAAAGAAACAGCAAGGTCGTCACCCGATGCACCACATGGCGTGGATAGGAACAACAACAATGATAGCATTAGAACATATACAGAGGGTATTTACCCCATTGTTTCAATGCTGGAGACATTTGTAATGAGTAAAGATTGCCAAGTGGAGTTGTTTTACTTGTATCAGAGGCTGAGGAAGAAGTAAATACAGGTGAACAATGATCAGTCTTAGATTGGGTAATTAGGAAGAACCTATTTATCTTGGCAGGAAATTAATAACTTGAGGGCTATTTAAAGTAATATATTTTTTAAAAAGCAATTAAAGAGGAATTAGGCTGGTTATTTTCATGAATATGTTTGAAAAGGTGGTGGGTGCAGAAACCATTATCGTGCTTACAAAGTACCCTGATGACCTCTCAATATGCCTCAGTTTATAGAACTGATTGATGAAGGTGAGATTATTCTGAATCACTTATTATTTTTGTCCAATAGATTAAATAGCCTCCTTGCATTCTGTTGATTTCCATTGTTCTATGATAAACCACTTCTCCGTGGATTGTCACCTTGTCGTGGTGGAGAAACTTGTGTGGTCCTGTGATCCCGAGACCAATGCTGTCAGGAGCTATGCTCCTGGTATGGCAGTAAGGTCGAGGGTGAGGTCCCTGACAAAGAACAATCCAACCAAGACCTCAACGGTGGAACAGGCAGACGAAGTTACTTCGAACTCAACGGCTGTGAAGGTGGATGAAGGCTGCAACAAATCCATCAGCTCCAATCATCGTGGCTTCCATGCCACTGGAATCAGTTGGTTGATTTATGAAGTATCATGTGCTTCTTGGAGTGCAACATCAAGTACACGTTAAACAAATACACACACAGGCATCTTCACTCTGTGGGCCACTCTTCAGAACGAAGACCATCATCCTCGACCTCGAGGAATAGCCACGACGACGATAAACCAAGTTAATTTATTGCCGAAGGAAAAAAAATAATTTATTTGTTTGATTATTCATTTTATTTATTCATGCATTTATCTATTTAGTGTATCTACTTATCTATCTATCTATCTATTGAGATACCGCATGAAACAAGCCCTTCCAGCCTATCTAGCCATGCTGCCCAGCATCCCACCAATTTAATCCTAGCTAATCTCTGGACAATTTACAATGACCAAATAACCTACCTACCGGTGCCTTTTTGGACTGTAGGAGAAAACTGGTGCACCCAGGTGAAACCAATGCACCCACAGGAAGAATATACAAACTTTCTTACAGAGGTCACTGGAATTAAACTCCGAACTCCGATGCCCCGAGCTATCATAGTGGCGTGCTAACGGCTACTCAACCATGGTGCCCCATTTTAAGCAACAACTTATTCCAGGATAGTTGCGTCCCACCCAAATCCAACCAAAGAGAATTAGGCACATTCAGTCCACACTTAGTTATCAGTAAAATGATGGTTGATATTGTGAACAGAACAACCAAATCGTACTTTGTCATCAGTCGTCATTCTGATGCCTATTTTAGGTTTTATTAGATTCGCTCAATTCCAGGCACTGTCAGTGCTTGAACCAAAGCAAATAATCTGCTAGAAAATAAATGGAAGGACAGTGCAGATATCATTGATAAAGTCAGAGATAGCAATTATATAAGTGAACACTAATGAACATTGAGCAAACCCGGATGAGTGTAATGTCACTGAATTTTCTCTCTGTAGACTAGGTAAGGGCTAGTTATCTTGAACTAGTGTGCAGTAAACTTGAAGTATACAGTCAAATCTTCCATCAGTATGAATGCTCAGTATCATTCAACTTGGTTGGTGGCCCCCAATCACCTAAGTAGTATTTATAACAGGAAGTCCAATGCTTGGAAACGTAGTTTCAGTCATAGCCATAGTCATAGTCATACTTTATTGATCCCAGGGGGAAATTGGTTTTCATTACAGTTGCACCATAAATAATAAATAGTCATAGAACCATAAATAGTTAAATACTAATATGTAAATTATGCCAGTAAATTATGAAATAAGTCCAGGCTATTAGCTCAGGGTGTCTGACCCTCCAAGAGAGGAGTTGTAAAGTTTGATGGCCACAGGCAGGAATGACTTCCTATGACGCTCTGTGCTGCATCTCGGAGGAATGAGTCTCTGGCTGAATGTACTCCTGTGCCCACCCAGTACATTATGTAGTGGATGGGAAACATTGACCAAGATGGCATGCAACTTAGACACATACCGAGCACCAACCTACCCCGGCGGCGGGGAGGCCCCGTGCACGAGTGCAGCAGCTTGCTTGACGCACGACCCCCCACCCCCTCGCGCACCTTGCGGCGGGCGGACAGAGGAGAAAGCTGGCGGTGAGGGTGGGAAAAGCGCAGGCAGGCGCTGGCGCCGTTGGCCGGCGGCGGCCACGTCGGGACGAAAGTGGCGTGACACTGGCGTCAGCTCCGCTACTCGAACGCGCGTTTAGCTGGCACGCTCTCGCATACCGTCCTCTCTCGAGTTAGCTCCGCGGCAGCAGCGGCGGTCGCCGTTTCGGGGACGGCGGCGCGGTGGTGAGGGGTCGCGGCTGCGGCGCCCGGTGAGTATGGCCGGCGGCGGCAGTGCTGATAGCGGGAGGCGTCGAAGGAAAGGGAAAAGTCCACGACCTGCCTGGCCGAACGTACGTAAATACTGCAAACGAAAGGCCGCTGTTCGCGTCTGAGCCTGTCGCCACGACCCCCGAGCCGTCCCGCACCGACCTGCGGTGGGTGGATCGGGCGGGCGCACGTCTGGTGACTGGCTGCAAGGCGTACTTTGATGTGAGGTTCTCGTCATCATTGTGGCTATCCCTCGAGGTCGAGGATGATGATCTTCATTCTGGTGATCTATTTATGGGCTTTCAAGTGGTTTATGAGTCCAATCTTGGCTTTGAAAGTTCTTCTGCATTCAGAACAGGTACTTCTAGATGGCAGATAAAGCTTTGGTTGCTGCTGCCTCTTTTTCCATTTTCTTCTCTTTTCTTTTAATTCTGCACATCTGTTGGCTTCGAAAGTTGCTGTTCCTTCTCGGATGATGGTTTGCCAGAGTTTCCTGTCCTTGGCATTGGTTTCCCAATTGTTGATGTCAATGTTACATTTCTTCAAGTTGGCTTTTAAGACGTCTGTGAATCTATTCTGTTGTCTACCTCTTTTACATTTGCCTTCTTTAAGCTGGGAGAGGATTTGTTTCGGCAGACGCTCGTGTTTCATCTGAACAACATGACCGCTCCATCTTAGTTGGTTCTTGATGACGTAGGCTTCAATGCTCATTGTTTTTTGCTTCATTTAGCATGCTGATGTTAATTCTTCTATCTTCCCAGCTGATATTTAAGATGTTTCGAAGATAGTGTTGATGGAAATTTTCAAGAGCCTTCAGATGTCGTTGGTATGTTGTCCAGGTTTCTGATTCATACAGCAGTGCTGGGATCACCACTGCTTTGTACACTAACATTTTGGTGTCTATTCAGATATCACAATCACGGTTCTAGAGTCATAGAGCAATACACCCAAAGCAAGAAAGATGCTGGAAATATCCAAAGCAACAGACACAAAATTCTGGATGAACTCAGCATCTATTGTAAAGAGTAAACAGTCGACACTTTGGAACAAGACCCCTCTTCGGGATAGGTCGTAGATACAGAGCAATACAGATGGATACAGGCCCTTGAGACCAATGAATCTATGCCAGCCACAATGCCCGTCCAACTAGTGCCCGTATCCCTTTTAGCCTCTTCTCTTCATGTTCCTATCAAGTGCTTTTTAGCTGTCAGTATAGAGCATAACATAGAATAGTACAGCACAGTACAGGTCTTTCGGCCCACATTGTTGTGCCGACCCTCAAACCCTGCCTCCCATATAACCCCCCCAGCTTAAATTCCTCCATTTACCTGTCTAGTAGTCTCTTAAATTTCACTAGTGTATCTGCCTCCACAACTGACTCAGGCAGTGCATTCCACGCACCAACCACTGAGTAAAAAACCTTCCTCTCATATTCCCCTTGAACTTCCCACCCTTTACTTTAAAGCCATGTCTCCTTGTATTCAGCAGTGGTGCCCTAGGGAAGAGGCACTGGCTATCCACGCTATCTATTCCTCTTAATATCTTGTACACCTCTATCATGTCTCCTCTCATCCTCGTTCTCTCCAAAGAGTAAAGCCCTAGCTCCCTTAATCTCTGATCATAATGAATACTCTCTAAACCAGGCAGCATCCTGGTAAATGTCCTCTGTGCCCTTTCCAATGCTTCCACATTCTTCCTATAGTGAGGCAAACAGAACTGGACACAGTACTCCAAGTGTGGCCTAACCAGAATTTTACAGAGCTGCATCATTACCTCGCGACTCTTAAACGCTATCCCTTGACTTATGAAAGCTAACACCCCATAAGCTTTCTTAACTACCCTATCTACCTGTGAGACAACTTTCAGGGATCTGTGGACATGTACCCACAAATCTCTCTGATCCTCCACACTACCAAGTATCCTGCCATTTACTTTGTATTCTCCCTTGGAATTTGTCCTTCCAAAGTGTACCACCTCACACTTCTCCAGGTTGAACTGCATCTGCCACTTCTCAGCCCACTTCTGCAATCTATCAATGTCTCTCTGCAATCTTCGACAATCCTCTACACTATCTACAACACCCAACCTTTGTGTCGTCTGCAAACTTGCCAACCCACTCTTCTACCCCAACATCCAGGTCGTTAATAATAATCACGAAAAGTAGAGGTCCCAGAACCGATCCTTGTGGGACACCATGAGTCACAACCCTCCAATCTAAATGTACTCCCTCCACCATGACCCTCTGCCTTCTGCAGGCAAGCCAATTCTGAATGCACCTGGCCAAACTTCCCTGGATCCCATGCCTTCTGACTTTCCGAATAAGCCTACCGTGTGGAACCTTGTCAAATGCCTTACTAAAATCCATATAGATCATATCCACTGCACTACCCTCATCTATATGCCTGGTCACCTCCTCAAAGAACTCTATCAGGCTTGTTAGACATGATCTGCCCTTCACAAAGCGATGCTGACGGTCCCTGATCAGACCATGATTCTCTAACTGCCCATAAATCCTATCCATAAGAATCTTTTCCAACAGCTTCCCACCACAGATGTAGGGCTTACTGGTCTATAATTACCCGTACCATCCCTACTACCTATTTTGAACAAAGGGACAACATTCACCTTCCTCCAATCCTCCGGTACCATTCCTGTAGACAATGAGGACATAAAGATCCTAACCAGAGGCTCAGCAATCTCTTCCCTTGTCTTGTGGAGCAGCCTGGGGAATATTCTGTCAAGCCCTGGGGACTTATCCATTCTAATGTATTTTAATAACTCCAACACCTCTTCTCCCTTAATATCAACATGCTCCAGAACGTCAACCTCACTCATATTGTCCTCACCATCATCAAGTTCCCTCTCATTGGTGAATACCGAAGAGAAGTATTCATTGAGGACCTTGCTCACTTCCACAGCCTCCAGGCACATCTTCCCATCTTTATCTCTAACCAGTCCTACCCTCACACCTGTCATCCTTTTGTTCTTCACATAATTGAAGATGCCTTGGGGTTTTCCTTTACCATACTTGCCAAGGCCTTCTCATGCCCCCTTCTTACTCTTCTCAGCCCCTTCTTAAGCTCCTTTCTTGCTACCCTATATTCCTCAGTAGATCCATCTGATCCTTGCTTCCTAAACCTCATGTATGCTGCCTTCTTCCACCTGACTAGATTTTCCACCTCACTTGTCACCCATGGTTCCTTCACCCTACCATTCTTTATCTTCCTCACCGGGACAAATTTATCCCTAACATCCTGCAAGAGATCTCCAAACATCGACCACATGTCCATAGTACACTTCCTTGCAAAAACATCATCCCAATTCACACCCACGAGTTCTAGCCTTATAGCCTCATAATTTGCCCTTCTCCAGTTAAAAATTTTCTTGTCCTTTCTGATTCTATCCTTTTCCATGATAATGCTGAAGGCCAGGTAGTGGTGGTCACTGTCCCCCAGATGCTCACCCACTGAGAGATCTGTGACCTGACCCGATTCGTTACCTAATACTAGTTCTAGTATGGCATTCCCCCTAGTCGGCCTGTTGTAGCTGCCAGAACCACTTCCGCTGGCAGCTCATTCCATATCTTCACCACCCTCCATGTAAAAATGTTGCCCCCAAAGTCCCTTTTAAATCCTTCTGTCTCATGGTAAATCTATGCACCTTAGTTCTGTACTCCTCTTAGTTAGTTCTTAGTTAGATCTTAGTTCTGTACTCCTCTGCCCTTGGAAAATGACAATTACCTGTCATGAGCCCTGCAGGCCTCTGCAGCAAGCCCGGTATTTATTAATTGTTGCCTTAAATAGAGTCATTAAGCTCATGCTTTACTGTTTAATCTTGTCAAGTTAAGTGTGACTGGTGCAGTTTTTCCACATTCTGTGTTTATTTAAAGTGAACTCCTGATTAGTGCTTATCATGGGATCCTTGTGTTGGGGGGGTGGGGGGAGAAGATGGCGGCGCAACGCAGCGCGTGCAGCTGTTCCAAATGATATCGTATGTGTTAACTAGGGGCTGTGCACAATCCTGAAGTGATGGAGACATCTGGGAGAAGCACGGAGGAACAGAGGAACACCTGGAGAAACTTCTGAAATGCCGGCTTCACTGCCGTTGCTACTGTGCGATCGAGAATCTCCGGAGGGGAAGGCCCCAAATCCTCGGCTTTGCCTATTGCCTGTTGCCGGGGTCGAAGCGCTTGGCAGAGATGGTGCTCGGTGCTCGGTGTCGGAGAGCTGGTCGAAGGCTTGGAGTTTTCGGATGGACTCAGAGTCGGACTGTGGTCGGATGCTTCCAGGGTGCTGCATCGGCAAGTTTGCGGCGCTGGAGGTTCACCGTCTGCGTGAGATGATGGGACTTTTTACCATGCCCATAGTCTGTTCTTTATCAAATTACAGTATTGCTTTGCACTGTTGTAACTATATGTTATAATTATGTGGTTTTTGTCAGTTTTTCAGTCGGTTTGTCATGTGTTTCTGTGATATCATTCTGGAGAAACATTGTATCATTTCTTAATGCATGCATTATTAAATGACAATAAAAAAGGATTGCATGTCCTCATAATCTAATCTAATCTAACATGATTCATCTCACAGTGTTGCTCGTTTGTTCCACTGATGTTCTGTTGGATTTCCTATGTATAAACTCTTACTTCCATCTCTGCATGGGAGTCGGTCATTCCCCCACACCTGGATTCAATCGTTGCTAGCACTCACCGTGACGGTTACCACCAACTTCGCCCATGGTTCCAAACATTTCTGTTAGTTCACCCCTAATTCTTTTACTTTTCAAGGAACAAATACCCTGGCCATACTCTACTTATAACTCTTACCCTTTGACCAAGTAACATCCCTGTTAATCTTTCTTTTAACAGGGTGATTAAAGCTGTACACAGTATTCCAAATGTAGCCTAGTCAATGACTTACACAACTGCAACATACTGTCCCAGCTCCTATACCCAGTACCCTGACTGATGACAGATGATGGTGTTTATTTGAAATGTTAATTGCGCATCCCTCCAGCTGACATATGACCTGTTAAGTGTTTGCGGAATTTCCTGATTTTATTTCACGTGTTCAATAGATAATTATTTTAAATGACATATATCTTTAGACAGTCCAGTAGGTGTCTCATGAAGTATTATAGATCCAACTAAATGTTTTCAGTAAATTTCAGAAAGTTATTTCATTTTATATTTGTCCAAGGATGATGAAGGTAATTTCACACCCATAGTGTAAGTGGATATAAATTTAGCAACATGACATTGATTTATCCTACCCATATTTAGAAATCGTTAAACTCTAGATATCCGTGCTTGAAACACTGGCCGCATCAATCACCACAGCTCACATGACCTAAACCAATTCCTACTCAATAATTCAATCTTTATAATAGCACAAGTTCCTTCCCTTCCTGGTTGCGAATTAAGCATCATGATACTGAATAATAAAGTGACATCATAATAAGTAAAACATGTCCAAACAACAAAAAACAATGTAATAATATTTGTAGTTCTATATGGCACTGATTTTTTTGAAGTGACAACAGATTTTGTTCACCAATTGATTTTTCTTTTGTTGCAAATTTACGAACAGTCCACAGCTTAACAATCAATTTTAATTACTTACAAGTGACTGATTAAAACTGAGATCCTGTGATAGATACACAGACTAAAAAATCAAGTTATTTATGTACATCTTTCAACATTGTAAAATAAGTATTGACGGGATTTGATAATCATGTCGGTAGATACTTCATGATAAATGTATATAATTTAAAACTTCATTCAGCCTTCTCCAATTTTCTTTTCAGTGTTCTCTTTTTCTTCAATTTAAATAATGTTTTTGAAATCAATAGAAAATCTGAATTCTTTTGAGTACGATAAGGATTCATCCTGATTCAGAGCAGGAGAAGTTTCCCCAAACCATAATTGAAGTACCTAGATATGTCTCATTTGTGATTTCAAGTCCTAATATCTTGAGAGATGGGAAAAGAAGTCTAGTATTATTGTTGGGATTGGTATGATTCGAATGTTATGAAATCAAACTGCCATAATTCCATTATGTTTTCATGTGCAATTTGATTCTTGTTGATTGGTCCTTGTTGAAGATTTCCTGACAGCTCTGGCTTCTTACTGAATTCTTTTGGCTAATTCTATGTGCATTTTTTTCTTATCACTACCATGCACTCATGACTGTTGTGCTGCTCCATTAAGCTGAATTGTGGTGAAGTAGCTGCCTTCTGCTTCTAAGCGCTCCCACATCTATTAATTTATTTATGCTTCACAGAAATAGAAATTGTTTTGAAGTAGTCTTTCCCCCCAGAAGCAGTTTTCACTTGAGAGATTAGAACATCATGTGTGCATTTAGAAGTTATGTAAATCTTTCATGTAGATCTTGCATCATAAGCTTACTTGGAATGGATACTATGTGCATATTACTGATCTCTGATTGATCAAAACAAAAACAAATGTGTAGATCTTATAAAAGCTTTGATTGTCTAACTTCCACAGAGTTCCCACTAGACCTTGGCTACTGCATCAGCCATATTGATTTAATCTTGAAATATTGACATTTATAGCAATTTAATTAGAGCGAAATGGTTGATACTAATGGGTTTAACCTCAAGGCACCGAGACAGCATTCCCTCTAATATACCTGGTACACCAAGTTAGCTCACTGTTGGCAATCAATATCTGAAACAGTGAGTTCTGTAGAGAAGGGTTCACCTCCAGTTAGTTTATTTATAAATCATTAGGTTTACCAGGCACCCTCTCAATGCCAAAATGATTACTTTCATGAGAAGGAAATCATGGACTTCTCTTAAGAAACTGGTTTTCCTTTTACTCTTAAGCTTTATCTAATCTTTATTACTTACCTAATTGGGCCCAAGTGTGTACCAAAGCAGCAGGATCTGGGTCTGAGAATGAGGAACGACCAGAGGATTGGACGATTTAAGCACTGGACCAGATTGAAAAGGTCATTGTGTTGGAGCCAGAGGCAAAAGATGGGCCGATTCAGCTCATTATTCCATGAGGTTTAGTTATATCTGTGCTCATCTGAGGCTGTGGCCCATAATTGATGGGCTACTGGATCAGCTGCAGTGATGAATGACTTTGTGGCTATGGACTCGCTTTCATGAACTTCAGTTGAATGCTTGCTTTTCTGTTTGCAAGATATGTTTTTATTCAGCATGTTAGATGTTTAATGGTAACACGAGGAAATCTGCAGATGCTGGAAATTCAAGCAACACATACAAAATGCTGGTGGAATGCAGCAGGCCAGGCAGCATCTACAGGAAGAAGTACAGTCGACGATTTGGGCTGAGACTCTTCATCAGGACTAACTAAAAGAAGAGATAGTAAGAGACCTCTCTTTCGGTTAGCCCTGACGAAGGGTCTCGGCCCGAAACGTCGTCTATACTTCTTCCTACAGGTGCGGCCCGGCCTGCTGCATTCCACCAGCACTTTGTGTTTGTTGCAGATGTTTAACGGTATTTTTTTTTAATGGGTTCTATGGGCTTTCTTTGTTTTGTGGTTGCCTGTAAGGAGATGAATCTCAAGGCTGTATATAGTATACCTACTTTGATAACAAATGTACTTTGACTTTGACAATGGCTTTGACTTACAAGATCTAATTCAAGAATTCACAGACAGCTGCATACTGTATTGAATAATTCATTATTATTTAGAGCGACATACCAAATGCTGGAGAAACTCAGCAGGTCAGGCAGCATCTATGGAGAGGAATAATCTGTTGACATTTAGGGCTAAGAACCTTTATCAGGACTGGAAAGGAATGGGGATGAAGCCAGAATAAGGAGGAGGGATGAGGGAAGGAGCACAAATTGGTAGATGATAGGGAAAGTCAGGTGAGAGTGGGTGAGGAAAGGATGGGGTGAAATAATAAGCAGGGAGCATATATATAGAAAAGATAAAGGGTTGAAGACAAGGAGTTTGATAGAAAAGGAAAGTAGGCATTGGGAGAAAGGGCAGGAGGATAGACACCAGAGGGAGATGATAGCAGGAGTGGAAAAGGGAAGGGGTTAGAATAAAGCCAGAATGGTGAATAGGAAAATAGAGAAGGGGGAGGGAGGAGAAATAACCAGAAATTGGAGAAATCAATGATCTTGCTTTCAAGTTGGAGGCTACTGAGTCGGTATATGAGGTGATGTTCTTCCAAAATGAGAGTGACCACCAGTGGGATCATAAACTGATACCAAGATTATAAGATGTGGGAGCAAAATTAGGACATTTGGCCCATTCAGTCTGCTCCATCATTCTATCATAGCTAATTTATTATCCCTCTCAACCCTTCTCCTGATTTCTCCCTGTAACCTTTAATCCCTCTACTAATCCCAAACACATCAACCTCCGTTTTAAAAATGATGGCCTCCACAGCTGTCTGTGGCAATAAATTCCACAGATTCAGCACCCTCTACATCATGGGAAGTAGAATTAAAATGGGTGTCCACCAGGAAATCACTCATGTTGTGGCAGGCAGGGCAAAGCAATCCCCCAATCTACATTGGGTATCACAGACGTCAAGGAGACTCTAACAGGAGCACTAGATACAATAGATGATCCAAACAGATTTTCAGGTGAAGTATTTCCTCACCTGGAAGGACTGTTTGGGCCCTGAATGGTGAAGAGGGAAGAGGTAAATGGCAGATGTAGCATTTGTCCTGCTTGCAGGGATAATTGTCAAAAAGGAGATTGGTGGGGAGGGACAGATGGACAAGGGTGTCATGGAGAGAGCAATCTCTGTAGAAAGCAGAAAGTTGGGGTGTGCAAAAGATGTGTTTAGTGGTAGGATCCTGTTGAAGATGGCAGAAGTTGTGTAGGATGTAGTGCTGGATGTGAACACCTGTGGGGTGGTAGGTAAGGACAAGGGGAACTCTACCCCTGTTATTGCGAAGGGAAGATGGGTTAAGGGTAAATGTACAGGAAATGGAGGAGATGTGAATGGTAGACGAAAAGAAACATTTCTTTTAAAAAAAAGAGATCTCCGATGTTCTAAAATGTAAAGCCTCATCATGAAAAAAATTTGTGACAGAAATGGAGGAACTGAGAAAATGGAAGAGCATTTTACAGAAGTGACAGGGTGGGAAGAAGTAGAGTCAAGACAGATGTGAGCACCAGTAGGTTTATCAGTAAGAGAGATAGAGAAACGAGAGGGAGGTATCAGAGATGGACGAGGTGGAAGTTGGTGCAAAGTTGATGAAATTGACAAGCTCAGCATGGGTGCAGGAAGCAACCCCAATGCAGTCATCAATGTAGTGCAGAAAGAGTTGAAGGAGTTGCTAGTGTTGCTTTAAACATGGACTGTTCCACGTGGTCGACAAAAAGGCAGGCATAACTGAGACCGATGCGAGTGCCTATGGCTACATCTTGGGCTTGGAGAAATTGTGAGGAGCCAAAAGGCAAATTGTTGAGTGTGAGGACCAGTTCTGCCAAATGGAAGAGGGTGGTGCTGAGGGGAACTGGTTAGGTCTGTTGTTTAGAAAGAAGTTGAGAAGCTTAAGGCCTTTTGATGGGGGATAGAAGTATACAGCAACTGGCTATCCGTAGTCAAAATGAGGTGGTCAGGGACAGAGAAATGAAAGTGGTTGAAAAGATCAAGATTGTGTGAAATATCATGAATGTAAGTGGGGAGAGACTAAACCAAGGGGAAAAAATGGAATTAAGATCTGCAGACATAAATCCAGTGGAGAAGCAGCAGGTAGAAACCATGGAGTTTCCCTAATAGTGAGGGTTTGTACCTTGGGTAGGAGATGAAAATGAGCAGTGTGAAGTAAGGGAACTATGAAGTTGATATGAGTGGATGAGAGATCTCTAGATTTTATGAGGTTGGCTTGAAATGTGACAAGTTTTTCTTTATTTAACTTTTAATGGCGTTGTGGATGATGCACCAGAGTAATTTAAAATGTAATATTGTCACAACGCCTTCAGTCAATGTACTGAAGGTCATTACTTCACAATCAATCAATCAGCATTACGTTCACTTTGAATCTTGCCAAACTATTTTGTTAGAGACAAATATATTTCTTTGAACTCATTTATTAAATACTCTTTTCCTATTCCAAAGTAAAATTTTCACTCTCCATCTCAACTCACCAACACCTCCATTAGTTATGTTTTTGCAGAATCTCTAGGCTTTTTTCTTGAGGCCTTTTTATTTGTTTTTTTTAGTGCAGGACCTTGCCGGCTATGGTTATCACTTTTCTCCAAACATTCCTTAAATGATCGTCCTGTCTGATCTGAACTATTGTTGGTTTGACTCCAACTCGCCATCCACCTGGCTGCCCTGCTTCCTGCTCACTGAGTCCATAGAGTGAAAAGTTTTGAAGTCTACCATTGCAATCCCTGCCTATACGGGGTATTCCTCTCTTCACGTTTTCTAATATCTTGACACATGAAAAGAACACAATAAAGAAAGAGAGTGCAGGGGAGTATTAGAAAGAAAAAGAAATGGTAGATTAAAGAAAATAAAAGGAGAGATCATAAAGAAAGGTGCATGAGGAACAGCAAAGAGGGGAGGGTGAGATATTGACAATAGCATAAAGAACATTGTCTTTAGCTACAACAGAAGATACTCCAACATCCTGATGGATAAATGGAGATACAAAGAATTGAGTCAGTTAATAGTACAATGCCAACAAACCTTCCTGGAGTGTACAGAAGTCCACTTGCTAGGTGGAGTTTAGCTTATACGGTACTTCCCAGGTTACCCATTGAGCTCAGCCAGAGCTCTCTGGTGGCTCTTCTGGGTGGATGTGCAACCTTCACCCAACCTTTCCAGACAGTTCTCCCATCTATCAGTGGAAAGACTAATTTCTTGAAACTCTGTTGATCTTGTCACTGCATTGGATTTGTACATTGTGCAGTTCCTCCTACGATTCTTCTAAGTGCAAGATATTGTAATTTACAGAGGCCAAAAGACTTAGCATCATTTCTTTGGGATGTTGGAAGAAACCAGAGTAGCTAGGGGAAGTCCACATGGTCACAGGGAAAAGGTGTAGACAACAGCTGAGGTCACTGGAGCTGCACAACAGCAGCACTAGCCGCTGTACCACTGTGCCATCAATATCTCCCCTAAGATGTCATATTAGAACTGTTCACAATGCACCGATTGTGGTCTATCCAAGCATAACTTCTCTACATTCTAACATTGTGGATATATCTGTAAAACTAAAGTCTAATAGCCAGTCAGCCTTTTTGATTTTCAACATACATGCCCATGAAATTTTAATGATCTATAGATGTGGAAACCTAATTTTTGTTACGATTACTGGCTATTTTTGCCCTTTTATAAAGTACCCCGATTCTTTTTTCAGACATAAGAGGATGAATTTATGTTTTCCCACATTAAAACCAGTTTGGATTTGCCCAATCATAAAATTGATAGTACTGTACTTCAGAGCATCCTTCTATAATCCTAACAATATGACTCATGTTTGTATCATCAGAAGGTAGAATATGTCACTTTTTACACCATCGTTTAAGACAATGAAGATTGCAGCTCAGGTTCTTGCCTGCCACTACTGATCATATTGTGCCCTTTAGTTACTGTACGTTCTCTGTTTACTGTTTGTCAGGCAAGTTCCTAACCTGGAATTTGCTTTCAAATTTCATTTTAACCTGAGCAACTTTATCAAATGCCTTCCAGAAGTCCAGTGCAAATAATACCCATGGATGTTTTATCATTCATTACTTGCAAAAAAGGTTCCTAAGCTTGTTATAGCTGCGGGTGGGCGGGGTGATAATGGGAACAAGCTCCCACTACCTATTACATGTTTTCAATGGTGTGCACCTCAAATAGCCTCTGACAACCAATTCTAGCAGCTGGCCTTCACATTTGGCTTAGCTACTAGGCAAGGTGGAACCATTTTGTACTGACAGGAGAAGGGACAAAGGTGGATTATTGGCACCTTAAAACCAGTCACTTCAGGTGGATAGGGCTCGTCAGCCATGGTTGGCAGTGCATCTAGGAGAAGGAAAAAAATCTAATCTCAAATCTTGCTGCCTTGCGGCTATAATCATGGGGAGGCTTCAGGAGTAAACCCTCAGAGAAAGATCCGGAGCTGGAATTCCTAAGGCAGCCCTACATTGAGTTCAACGCTGACTGACAACTACTGCAACGTCACTGATGCCAAACTATATTGGTCTCTGCCATTCCTCTGGGTTCATCAGTTGTGTGGAGAGGGGCAGCTTGCTACATGGCCAACAGCTTGCTCACTATATTGTACTGCCCTGGCAATCATAGTCGACCCTGACCAACTGAGGCCTCAGCGAGACTTTCAAAAAATTTAGGTGTTTCAATGTCCAATTTACAAATTTATCTTGCTTTCTCCAATTAGCTTAAACTGTTTTAAGCATTCAGACACTTTGCCCTTAACAATAAACTTCAATCAATTGCTGGCTATAGATGTTAGGCTAACAAGTCTATAATTCTCATAAGTGTTCACAATATATCTGAATGGTCGTTCATCTAGCAGGAAATTTCAAGTGTTTGAGACAGATTAGTAAATCACATCTGCTTCATGCAAAACATCTGAGGTGCTTGACTTTATATAGTGGTTTTGATTGTCCCCTGCATATGATTTTGGTTTCTTTGCAAGACCAGATAGATAATTCTTTGTTGCTCTTTTAATCAATGGATCTACAGCCGATTTCTGAACTTGCATAGGGGGGCAGGCAAACAGCCTGAAATCTGATAAAAATGGCAAGAAATCAATAGCTCAGTGTTAGTGCTTCATAGGATTGAAAGACTAGGTTTTAAAGATTAATTTTATGTCATAAGTTCATATACGAGTTGCATGTTAGTTTTTAAAGTTGAGGAACAAAAAGTTGTTGGTTATTGCATTGCATGGTTGAATGAACTGCTATTCAACTACCTGAACTATGTTAAGTGAATTTATCTTATGAAGTTTGGTCTAAGGCCACATTTCAAAGCATTAATTCTGTTATGACACATTTCAACAACAAAACAAAAATTGCAACCACTACACTATTGAAAATCAGATACAGTAACATTGGTGAAAGCCTACATTTTTAATCTTAGCAAGATCAACATTAAACAAAATCCAAAATGAACCAACCACATGAAGATTGTAGTCAGCTGAATGAAGCAGATGAGTCTTGGGAACCACATCCATAGATCCCTCAAAGTTGCCACGCAAGATGCTAGGATGGTGAAAAAGCCACCCCATCAACGTGTGAGGATGAAAATAAAATGCAGAGAGCTTATCAAGCAGTAGTAAGTCAAGGCAACTGTATTTACTGAGTTGTCTAGAAGTCATTTTGCCGTTCATCTGAGAGGCTTCTTCAGTTCTAATCCATGGTCTTCTTTTTCTTTTGACTTTTAATGATGGTTGGCAGTCCAACTTAACTGCTACCAACTGGACTGGAGTGTGGTATAGAGAGTTAGGAGATAAACCCCCTGCTAGCTCTTTATCAAATAAAATCTAAATTATCCCAAAGATCCCTATAGATTGTAAATAATGAAAGACAATATTGTGAATTAAATTAACATCACTTCCATAACTTAAAGTTTTAAATGAAAACTGTCAACCCCCAAAGCTAGTAGTGCAGCCTGCATTTGCTTGCTTTCAACCTTATATGTTTCACACGGTAAAAAAAAAAGTGTTCAACTGTTTCATAATGATGACAAAACCTACACACCCCAGAGTGAAGTTTCCCAACAAGATACAAGGTATAATTAAGCATAGTATGTCCAATTCTAAGTCGAGTCAGTGTAATTCCTCCCCTTCTTGTCTTACCCATTTTTCCATCAATCCTACAGTTTTATGTATTCGGTAAAGGGGTCTTCCCTTATGCCATTATCCCACATCTCACCATAATCCCCGAATTCTTAGCCCCACCAATCCCTTAGCATCCGATTTGCTAAATAGAAGGTGTATGTTCACAGATGAGCTTTTAACAGCTTTTTTGGCCAAACAATCAACCCGCTCATTCCCCTCAACACCTCTATGTGCAGGGACCCATAAGAAGCAGACACAAAGACCAATTCTTTGAAATATGAAATAAAACTTGAAGACCTTCTAGCTGTAGATTTAATCTACTGCTAGAATTACCTGTTTCTAATCCGTGGTGGATAGTTTTCTGGTTTATAAACTCTGTGCGTTGTTTAAAGGTATACTAATCACATGAGGGTCATTAAGAGTCATAGAGGTAATAAGAGGATCATTAGTCTTATATTTGCATGAATGGAGGTGTGAACTATTGTGGATATGCTGGGATGGAGATATTAGGACTGCATTGTAAGTAGCTGATAGGTGGTGTCAGACCCCACCCCTCTGTTCATGGATGGGTTTTCCAGTTTGATAAAGATGACTTCTTTAACCCTTCTTTCAAACCATCTGTCCTCCCTGCCCTAAATGTGCACATTGTTTTCATCAAAGGAGTGTCCTTTGTCTTTTAGGTGTAGATATACAGCCAAGTCTTGATCTGAGTTGTTAGCCCTCCTATGTTGGGCCATCTGTTTGTGAAGTGGTTGTTTTGTGTCACTGATACTACAGATCTGTGCAGTTCTCATTGCATTGGATAGCATATACAATATTGCTTTGTTTATGTTTGGGTGTAAGAAACTCCAAATCGCTGTTTTTATTTAAACCTACAAACACTTTCAGACAGAAACTCATCCACCCCATTGTACGAGTAATGAAATGTTTTCTCAACAACACAGCAAGTCCAGTTGCCTTGATTTACTACTGCTTGATATACAATGACATGGATTACTGAAAACCTTGGTAGGCATGATGCAGGGAGTTGTAAACTTAATCAGCTCCAGCATGGACTTAGCCTCTGTTGTATCCAAGACATCTTCAAGGAGCGATGCCTCAAAAAGGTGGCATCCATCATTAAGGACCCCCATCATGCATTCTTCTCATTGCTACCATCAGGAAGGAGGTACAGAAGCCTGAAGGCGCACACTCACTGATTCAGGAATAGCTTCTTCCCCTCTGCCATCAGATTTCTGAATGGATATTGAGCGCATGAAAAAATATTGAGCCTCACTACATTTTAATCTTTATTTTTTGCACTACTTATTTAATTACTTAATGTATATATACTTACTGTAATTCACATTTTTCTATCATTATGTATTGCATTGTACTGCTTCCAAAAAGACAATAAATTTCATGACATATGCTGGTGATATTAAAAATGGTTCTGATATACTGCAGAGAATGACTTACTTATAAGACCTGGGGATTCTTAGAGATGTGATTTACCAGCATTTGGACAAGCATAATTTCATTCTGCATAGTCAGTATGGCTTCGAGAGGGGCCAATCATGGCTCATGAGCCTGACTAAATGCTTTGAACAAGTGACAAGACAAATTGATGAAGTTAGATGATAGATGTAATGTATGTGGATTATAGACAGCTGTTGGACAATGTTCCTCATACAGAAAGTATACAAGGAAACCTGACTGCATAGATTCAGCATTAGCTTGCCCATAGAAGGCAGAGGGAGGTAGTAGATGGAGCATATTCTGCCTGCAAATTGATGTCCAGGGATCTGTTTTGGGACCCCTGCTCTTTTTGATATTTATAAGTGACTTGAATGAGGAAGTGGAAGGGTGGATGAATAAGTTTTCAGATGACATAAAGGTTGGTGGTGTTGTGGATATTTAAAGATTGTTATAGGTTACAATGAGATATTGATTGAATGCCGAGCTGGTCTGAAAACTGGCAGATGGAAATCATCTGGAAAAGTGGGAAGTGATTCCTTATGGAAGATTGGACTTGAACGCAGAAAACAAGGTAAATGGCAGATTTCTTAGCAGTGTGGAGGAACGGATGGATCTTGGGGTCCATGACCATAGATCCTTCAAAGTTCCCATGAAGGTTGATAGGGTAGATAAAAAGTTGTATGATGTGATGGCCTTCATTAGAATTGGGATT
Source organism: Mobula birostris (assembly GCF_030028105.1). Classification (NCBI taxonomy): domain Eukaryota; kingdom Metazoa; phylum Chordata; class Chondrichthyes; order Myliobatiformes; family Myliobatidae; genus Mobula; species Mobula birostris. Next base: position 176,177,903 of record NC_092375.1, on the reverse strand, counting down.
GAGTTCAATTGCCATGAGGTTATCTTGGAAATATAAAACTCCAGTTAGACCACATTTGGAGTATTATATCCAGTTCTGGTTGCTTCATTAAAGGAAGGATATGGAAGCTTTGGAGAGGGTGCAGAGGATATTTATTTGGATTCTGCCTGAATTAGAGAGCATGTCTAGTGAGGCCATATTGAGCAAGCTAGGTTTCTTTCTCTTTGGAATGAAGGAGGTTGAGAGGTGAATTGATATGGATGTATAAGATGATAAGAGGCATCAATAGAGTGACAACCAGTGCCTTTTTTCCCAGGTGGCAATAGCTAATATACGAGGGTATAATTTTGAGGTGATTGGAAGAAAATATATTGGAGATGTTAGAGGCTGTATTTTTACGCAGAGAGTGGTAAGAGAACTGAACACACTGCTGGGGGTGGTAGCAGAGGCAGGAATATTATATCCATTTAAGAGACTCTTAGACAGACACATAGATGAAAGAAAAGTAGAGGGCTATGTGGGAGGGGAGAGTTAGATCAATCTTAAGGTAGGTTCAAAGGTCAGCACAACATGTACTGAAGAGCCTATACTCCACTGTACTGGTCTATGTTCTATAACTTCTATAAATCAGAAGTTTAATGGAATTTGCTCAACCTGCTTGGATGAATACAGCTCTACAGTGGCGAGGAGCCTATGGCACATGTGCCCGAGATGAAATGTGCAAATATTTTGTTGTCACAGGCACACAGTGCTGCCCCTCTATGTTTTTAAACCCCACCCATAATGAAAAGGTACATAATGATTACCTTGGCTGCCAAATGAAGCAGCGAATTTTTTTTCACAACCCGAGAGCAGTGAGAAGATTCTATTAGCTGGTACATTTTCAATCTTCACAGAGCTGGTGTATACATCAGCATTTGTATATTAAGCAGTCACAATAATAATTCTATTTAGAAATTATGTTACTTTCCATTGTCTTTTTAAAAGAATTAATATTAACAATGTACCTATCTAAACTTCTCTTGAAGGTTGAAATCGAAATCAGATCCACCACCTATGCTGGCAGCTTGGTCCACGAATCCCACCACCCTCCAAGTGAAGAAGTTTCCCCTCACATTCCCTGTAAAACTTTCACCTTTCACCCATGACTTCTAGTTGTAGTCTCACTCAAGCTCAGTGGAAAAATCCTAAACCCTATCTACATCCCTCTTAATTTTGTATACATCTATTAAATCTCCAACAATCTTCTACATTCTAGGGATAAAGTTCTCACCTATTCAATCTTTCCTTATCGCTCAGGTCCTCCAGACCCAGCAACCTCCTTGTAAATATTCTCTGTACTCTTTCAATCTTATTGATATCTTTCCTGTAGGAAAATCCTTGCTAACAATTAGCCACGCAAACACGAGGAAATCTGCAGATGCTGGAATTTCAAGCAACACACATAAAAGTTGCCAGTGAATGCAGCAGGCCAGGCAGCATCTATAGGAAGAGGTACAGTCGACGTTTCGGGCGGAGACCTTTCTGGCCTGCTGCGTTTACCAGCAACTTTTATGTGTGTTGCTAACAATTAGCCACTTTGGTCCTTAACTGTTGAGACAAGAAAACATTAAACTGTCAAACTGATAATTGAAAAGAATCAGACAATAAGGGCCCTGAATCCATGTTACACCCTGCATTAATTCTTAGTGTACAGCACTGTACATTGTACAATGATGGCAATAAGCTTGAAAATTTTTATTCTGGTGTTTACAAATTCTATCTGAATTTGCTTCAAGAGTGATGTCACATCTTGGATAGCTATACACACATTGATTTGTGTATGTGCAACTGCTAATATATGGACTGCTAAAAAAGAAAATGCCTCATTATGCTGCACAACCTAATTTTTCTGTTTTGGTTACTTTATTGTGCTGTACTCTCCCTCTCTTTGCTCAAACCTTCTGTAGAAAATACTGCTGTCTGCACTATTTCAGTTGCTTATTAACTCTCACTGAAGTGAAGAGGAAAGTGAATAAAGTTTAATTGCAAAAGTAGAAAATGTTGATACATTTAGAGCAAAACAGACTAACTACTTATATATGTTAAAAATCAGTACCTGTGAGACTTACACTAGGGATGAAATGTCCCTCCCTAGTGAAGGCTTGACTGGTTATTATTGTTCTCTCAGCCTATATCACTGTGATGGCATGGGCTTATATTAATTGGTTCGAAACATCTCTGCAAACCTGCAATTGACACTTTGGATAAATAGCTCCCTCAAAAAAAAATTCATTATAATTAAAGTGCTGACATTAAGGTTCTGAATTGCCTTTTTCAAAAATTTCTGTTCCTATTTGTGGGAGGTTCGATCAATTCCCACACAAATTAGATGAAGCATCATATAAACGTTGAAGTGTAACAGGAAAAAGGTGTTATTTCTTGACTCATCTTCGATAATTAGGTAGCTATTATTTGCAGACTTAAAGTATATTCACTAGCAAGTTCAGAGAATTGAATATGTCCAGGGAAAAATAACACGATTACCCATTACTTCAAGTTTCCTACCCATTACTAGTTGCTTCTTAACTGTGCTCCCCTACTGTGCCAAAAACTCATACTTTGGAAACAGGAGTAAACAGTATAGCCCTTTAAGCTTGCTTCACCATTCCTCAAGTTTGTAGCTGATCTTCTCCTTCATTACCATTTTCTTATCCTGATAATCCCTTAACATCTATAAATCTATTGATCTCTTCAATGTACTCAAAGGTCAAACTTCCACAGCCCTCCAGAGAGTGCCAAAGATTCACCACCCACCCTGTATTCACCATATACTTTTCTGGAGTTATTGGAAACAAGGTTTGGTGCAAGTGGACATTGCCCTCCAGGAAGGTGGGTGACTGATCATAATAATCATATAAGGCAAGTTGTACATGTCTCATTGGATGTAGCATCTCCTTCATTGGTTTACCAGGGTATGAACAAATTACTGTTAAAGCACAGATGAGACTGATTGGCAATCTATGAGACCAGCTTATGATCAGGATCTAGAATCACTATTGCAGAAGACATTGTGTTTTTTTATACTTCACCGTTAAATTTCAGGTAAAGCTCATGCACTTGGTAAAATTTGGTACAGCATTTGCAAAATCTCTTTTGTTTACTTCTGCTGAAAACACCCTACCTGCACCCCTTGGATATTAATGGTCCACTGTGTCTATGGTTGAATCATTCTAATTCCCGGGGTCTACCATCACTAATACACCGAAGTGGGATAAACACATTATGCTCATCACTCGGAAAGCCCAGCAGTGATTGTTCTTCCTACACCAGTTTAAGAAACAAGAGCTCAGATTGCATTCTGATCAATCTGCACTCAGCCATTATTGAGAGTATTGTGACCACCTTTATCACCATTTGGTTTCCCACTGCCTCCTCTCTCTCCAAGTCCAGGTTGCAGAGAGTGGTCCACTCGGCAGAGAAGATCATTGGCTGTCACCTACCAACACTAGAAGACCAGTTCATTGCCAGAGCGAAGAAAAAAAGCAGAAAAAATTACTGTTGATTTTACCCACCCTAGTAGTCACTTATTCACCAAGTTGCCATCAGGAAGATGCTACAAGACCTCTATCACCAGGACTACATGTCCTCTCCGAAGTTTCTTTCCTGCAGCTATCAGCTTCTCAACAAAACTCATTCAGGTGTAATACCTTAGCTGTTAACAGCAGTTAAATGGTCTTTCCTGCTCTGCTTGTTCTGTTGATAATTATTGAGTCTGTTCATATGCTCATATTTATTTAAGTTTAATTATTGACATTTGTGCATGTGACCATCCCTCTAATTGTTGATTGCTCAAGGCTGCTTGCACTGTTGTCTTGTAAATTGTTAGTCGTGAATATATTGTATTAGGTTCTATAGATTTGCTAAGCATGCCCACAGGAAAAAGGATTCTCAGGGTTGTATATGGTGACATGTAAGTACTTTAAACTTTGAACTTTGTTGTCTGCTACGGTGTTTTATGTTTGACACCGAACCACAATTCTGGTATGTTTCATATACTGGCAATGAAATGGTTCTGATTCTGATTATTATTGAATAATACATTTACGTATAGAGGCCCTGTATGCAGTCAAGTGATGACAATCAACACAATTATTGATGTTCTCACAATTTTTTAATTAAGAATATAGTGCATGTGAATGGTGTGGACTTGAGAGTAGGAATGGGTATTATTACCATCAGGGTTCCAGCATTGACCAAGATTTTGTGGCAATCATTGTTCCTCAAGTTCCAATTTTTTTTAGATTATGAGGACACATAGTCCTCTTTTATTGTCATTTAGTAATGCATGCATTAAGAAATGATACAATGTTCCTCCAGTATGATATCACAGAAACACAACACAGACCAAGACTGAAAAACTGACAAAAACCACATAATTATAACATATAGTTACAACAGTGCAAAGCAATACCGTAATTTGATAAAGAACAGACCATGGGCACGGTAAAAAAAAAGTCTCAAAGTCTCTTGAAAGTCCCATCATCTCACGCAGATGGTAGAAGGAAGAAAAACTCCCTGCCATAAACCTCCAGCGCCGCAAACTTGCAGATGCAGCACCCTGGAAGCCCCGGAAGCACCCGACCACAGCCAACTCTTGAGTCCGTCCGAAAACTTCGAGCCTCTGAACAGCCCTCCGACACTGAGCACCAAACACCATCTCTGCCGAGTGCTTGGATCCTGGCCCCAGCCGCCAAGCAATAGGCAAAGCCAGGATTTGGGGCCTTCGCACAGTAGCAGCTGCAGTGAAGTGGGCATTTCAGAAGTTTCTCCAGATGTTCCTCCATGCTTCTCACATCTGCCTCCATCAAATCAGGATTAAAAAATACAGATATCATTCCGGAACGGCCACGTACGCTGCGTCGTGCCACCATCTTCTCCTTTTTTTAATTTTAATTTTTATTTTCTTTTATTTTTCTAGGTACATAGGAAAACCAACCAGCACTTTCCATCTCCCAGGCTGCTTCTTCTGACTGATGATGAATCACCTGTATTTCAAGCCACATGATGTCTCAGCCCTCACCACCTGAGAGTAAAAATTCATCTAGAGTGGCCCTACCAGTTCAAGCAACAATTGACAATTGCCACTTTGGAGTCTCCTACGGTATTGGGAGATCATGGATGCAAATCATTCTTTGTCCATCACCTCAGGCCTGCATTGTGGTAAGTGTACCAAGGCCTGGGTCAGCCAACTCCAAACTGTATGCAGCTTTCTTATCATGCATGTTAGAATTATACCATTGCCATCACCAATCACCTCCATTACAGTCTCCACCACTTCTTCCAATTTCAGTTAGGGCATTGAATCAAACAACGGTGCTCCCAGGATAATAAATTTTCTGTGCTCATAGCTGCTTTCTCAGTCTCCACCATTCCATACTTGGCTGGTGAATGAGAGTTAACTGATTTGGCAGTTGCTACTATAGCAGGAGTAGATTAATCCTGACTATTTATGAGTAAGATAAATCTGGGCAGCTTCTCATGTTGTAGGGCAGATGACAGTGCTGTAACAGTACTGTAAGAACATGAAAGTTGGGGCATCTGCTTCTGAAGCACAATTTTTCACAGTTCCACCTGCATGCTGCTTCCGTAACCTTTCCTGCACCCACTCTCTCAACCATGTCCTGATACCACTTCCAGCAAATTGAGACTGGCTTTTGTGATGGAAGGGAAGGGATCGCAGGAGGAAGCCGAATGGATCATTTCCTCTGCACATTTAGCCGAACGTGCCTGAGACTGTGGAAGTGGCCACCATCTTGACTTTTCAAAGATGAGGAGAGTGAATATTTTGGTTTTTGGGACATGTCTTATGATTCAGTAATAAATGCAGCAAGCACTTCAATATAAAAAAATCATTGGTCACAATTCCACTAAAAACATCCTATGTTATCACACTTACTTAATTACTTCATTAAAATAGGATAACTGCAAATGAAACATGCTAATGTGCTTGAAATAGCAACATTTGAGTCATAGCTCCCAGAAGGGTGTATTGTTTTTGTTCAAGTGCTTAGCCTGAAACTTTATGTTGATGGAGTTTCTATCACAAATTGTGAATAGAAACACACCATGGTAGCACAGTGGTCAGTGCAAGACTATTACATTTTGGGGTGCCAGACTTTGGAGTTCAAGTCTAGCATCATCTATAAGGAGTCTGTCCATGGTTCCCATGGAATGCTTGTGTTTTCCTGGGGCGCTCTAGTTGCCATCCACAGTCCAAAGACAAGCCACGTGGTCATTGTAAATTGTCCCATGATTAGGTTAGGGTTAAATCGGGGTTGTCAGGGGTTGCTTGAAGGGCCAGAAGGGCCTATTCTGCTCTGTTTTGCTAAGTAAAAGTTATTAAATAAGACTAAAGGGAGTAAGCTGTTAGTAGTTTATCCTCATGCTTTTTAAATCTCCATTTATTGCAGACACAAGGGTTCGAAGATATTGAAATCTAGAGCAACAGAAATATTCTGCTGGGTGAGCTCAGTAGGTCAAGCAGAGAACAAGCTAGACGTTGATGGTTGAAGCCAGGTGGATGGGAAAGGTAAAGGGCTGAAGAAGAAGGAAGAAAACCTTAATATATTTTTTCTCCTTGAAATTTCTCCCTCGATCATGAATTCTTCTATTTTAATTCTTCTATTAATTTGAATATAATAACTCCAGGGAAATTTATTCTTTCAGTGATTTACTTCCCAATTTGCTTAATAAGGACTTTTCAATATAACGAGTTACAGAGTGTCCCTGATCTCTTCCTTTACTCAGACATCCTCACACTCCAAACAATGCTAGAATAACGACTAAAGTGACAAGCTTGCTAAAATTCTCTGATCAATTATCTATCACATAATCAGCAAAACATATTCAAAGTTCAAAGTAACTTTTATTATCAAAGTACATAAATGTCACCCTACACAACTTTGAGATTCACTTTCTTCATAGCATACTCAACAAATCTATAGAGTAGTAACTATAACAGGATCAATGAAAGTTCAACCAACGTGCAGAATGCAACAAACTGTACAAATGTAAATATATTTAAACAGCAATAAATAACGAGAACATGAGATAATGAGATAAAGTCCTTAAAGTGTGATCATTGAGTGTAGGAATATTTCAAAGATGGGGAAAGTTTGTATAGTTATCACCTTTTGTTCAACTGTTCTTAAGCCTGTCGTTGTCAGTTCTGAGGCTCTTGTATCCTCTACCTGATGGCAGCAGCAAGAAGAGACCATAACCTGGCTGGTGGGGATCTCTGATGATGGATGCTGCTTTCCTATGATAGTGTGTCATGTAGATGTGCTCAGTAGTTCGGCGAGCTTTACCCTTCTGGGTCAAATCCTCTTTTGTCAATTAGAGCCCAGTGAAGTTCCTACTAACACTGAACTTTAGAAACATGGATATAACATAGTTCATTTGTCATATCATACAAAGCTATATTCAAATGAGATTTTGTTTACATGTAACAATCATTCACAAAATTCAGAATAAGTAAAATTGGATTGGATATTTTTGAAAATGCCATTTTAGAGTTAAAAGTCTGGTTTTGCATATAATTATCTTCCACAAGTACATAAAATAATGACTTTAAGAGTAGAACTGTTGAAAAAAAGTAGTCTAATTGTATATGAGGATCAATAATATGTATTTGTCAATTTTCCTGCTTTCTTTGCAATACAATTAACCTTACCCCTGTGTTCAATCAACCTTTCCATGCATAAACTACCTGTGGCCAAACAACAATCAGGAAATCTCAGCTTTATTTATAAATATTTTAGGCTCTTAGGCAGCTCATGATCATACTTTCACATTTCTAGTAGTAAGAATTGGGTGCCAACTTAACTAATACTTTCCTAACATTAAGGGGGGAGGGAACATCGACTCAGACCATGAGAGGCCTGCGTCGGGCATTTTCATGCCTTACAAGGCACAGATTGGAAGTCTGTGTGGGGTGCCACTCCTCACACAGACAGTAGAGCAATGTGTGATTAAGTGCCTTGCTCAGAGGCACAAACACGCTGCCACAACTGAGGCTCGAACTAGCGACCTTGAGATCACTAGACGAACGCTTTAACTACTTAGCCACATGCCCACTAATGTTAAGAGATAATTAACAGAGGATGAAGCTTAGAGTTCCAGAGTTGTTCTTGAGTATAGGAACATGGGGTTAATTTAAGAAAAGCCATATTCATCTGTCACTGTGAAAAAAACTGGTGTACTTTTGCACTTGGCATTGCAATATAGGGGATTGATGCCACAGATTACTTAAAGTTCACAGTTTTACTTTTAATGACATTGAATTAACTGTACAACTGTGTCCTAATTATCTACTCAATGCAGCAGCCCTTTGATTAAAAAGATTGATACTTGATCTTCCCTTTGTTGTTATTCTTATCTAGCACTGATGTTTATAATAAAGAATTCTTATTTAGTGGTTCAATGGTTCAATTTAATGTCAGAGAATGTACAGAGTCTACAACTTGAAATCCTTACCCTTCACAAACATCCATGAAACCAGGAGAAAAAAACAACTCCAAAAAACAAGAATGAATGACAGAAAGCGTTAGAACCCCAAAGCCATTCTTCCCCCCCCGCCACACATAAGCAGAAGCAAAAGCATCAATCCTCAGCTCTCCCCCCTCCCTGATTAATTGTAAAATCCACTCCTTTAGAGTGATATCGGGAAGGTCATAATTATTACAGATTAAATGCAAGTTTTGCATTAATTTTCAATATATATTCTACTTGTTTGCATGTAGGACATGATTATGGGAAGATAATGATATGGAAAACATTTATATTTTTTGTTGGATGACACATTCCTGCCATATTCTACATGGATTAATTACTGCAATGTTTTCTTTTGTAATGTTGCATTCCCGCTTATTGCTTCTATTAAATACAGCAAGTGATTAGTGCACATTATTTTCATGCAGCAAGCAGATATATCACACTATTGCAAACCAAAAACAACAAGCGAAATTATCTCACTTCCACATGTAACAACCATGACTCAAGCTACCACCATTTTGCTGCTCATATGCTTGTAGTGCCAATTAGCATAGTTACCATGGGAACATTAGTGCAAAGTGATACTCATGTCTAACATGCTGAGCTCTACATTAGTGGGCAATAGACACCATCAGTCTAAAATCTTTCACTAGTTATCTGAGTAATTGACAAAACACAGCAGCATTTCTTCAGGGTAACAATACATCACTTGTAATCTGAATTTTCAGGAAGTAATTGGACTGGCAGTGCTCTTTTTTTTTGCCTGAAATAAAGCACACTGGTGGAATGAAATGCAAAATCTCATGACTCCATTTACACCAGAACTGTGCTGACTGCTGAACTCGAAGCAATAACTTTCCAAGGAATCTTGGCATCGACGTGCAATAATAGCCTTGGAAGTACATTTATTGGAGTCTTAACAGTTGTTTTAGAAATCCACTCCAAAGCCATCATTAACTAGCTGAACTTGATCCTGTGCTTACCCAATTGGACTTTAGTTGTCTAAAATACTGTTAAATAATGACAACTAGAGACACTAACTCAACTATAAATTTGTATTTAACTTTTCTATATTAAAACCTGCAGGAGGTAAGCTGTTATTCCAAGATCTACATTTATTCAAGGAAGATCCTTGGCCCATAACCCACCCAACACCCACCTACAATAGTTTTATTGAGATTACAAGCACAAATCTGAGTGCACCTTGTGCCAATTGTTTCAGAATGCCTATTTTACACTTATTTTCAGCATTACATAAATTGTGAAAGACATTATTTTACTTCTGATAATTTTTCTTATTATATTGATGCCTCTTTTGTGAGCACTCAAAAACTTATTAATGCCCATATACTCAGCAGACAGATTATAGGTTTCCATTTTTTCAAATTCTTTCTTAATTTGGTAATTCAATCATAATGGCAGAACTTGAATCAGGTTTATTATCACTGACATACAGTATGTTGTGAAATTTGCTGTTCTGCAGCAAGTACGGTGCAATACATAAAATACTATAAATTACAGTAAGAAATATATATAAAAATTAGAATACTCGACAGCAAGGTATTTTAATCATGCATAGTACCACGTACATAAACACACCATGCATTGAGTATTTTGGCATATTCTCTATTTGTCAAAAGTTTGCCTTTGAACATTTACATTAATGGTAGAGTGTGTGTGGAAATAGAATACCATGGATATACGTAGCTCAAGCGACGGTACAGGAAGACAAGCTTTAGCTCCTTAGATCTTTAAGACTGCACCTGAACAGAGCTGCAACCTGCGTCCATCGGAGGAAGATTTGGAGACAATGGTACAAAAAGGATAGCAAGAGATAAGTAGCACCAGGAAGAGTAATGAAAGGGGAAAATATCAAGAGATAGTACGAATGGTCAAGGATGAGGTTACCGTTCGTACAGTATATGTAAACACAAGTAGTATGTTAAATAAGGCTGGTACGCTTCAGGTACAATTAACCCTGTAAAATTACATTGTTGATACAATCATAGAAATCTGGTTAGATTTTAGTAGGAAGATTGAAAAGAGGCAATGTGAATAAGAGGACACAATTCTAAACGGGATACCAAAACAAAGAGATCTGGGGTTATATGTGCCTATTTCATTGGAAACAGCACAGTGGGTTAAAGAAGTTGAGAAAAAGACATACTTATTTCTTCTCCTTTTAAGCTGAGGCGTTAGTACAAGGAAGTTAGGATGAACTTTTAAAAACCACCATTCTGGCCACAATTGGAGCAGTTGCGTCCAATTTTGGGAGCAAAGTTTCAAAAACGTAGGAATAAGAGAGGGTCATTCAATTTGCTGAGTTTTTATTATAGGTCTCCCAATAGTCAGGAGGAATTAGAGGAACTGATATATAAGAAAATTGCACGAAAAAAAGCTGTTTAAAAAAAAACAGGGTTATAGTATTGAGGGATTTTAACTTTCCAAGTCTTTATTGTGCTTGTATTAGTGTAAGAGCCTCAAATGGGGTGGAATTGTTTTGTGCGGTCAAGATAGTTTTCTGAGACAGTATGGAGATAATCCTACCAAAGAAAAAGATTTACTTAACATAATCTTAGGAAACAAAAGTAGACAGGTGGTAGAAGTGTCGGCAGTGAAGCACGCTGGGGACAGTGGCCACAATTCTGTAATTTTCAAGGTAGTTACAGCAGGGGATAAGATTAGTTCTCAGGTTAGTGTCCTAAACTGGGACAGGCTGATGTTGATGGTGCCAGAAAGAACAGGGACAAAGTAGATTGGGAGAAGCAGCTTTTAAAAAATCAACACCTGACATGTGTGAGACCTGTAAAAGTGAGTGGGCAAGAGCTCGGGGACAGTATATTCTGGTATTCTGGTGAGGGTGAAAAGAAAAATGGCAGGATTAGGGAACCTTGGTTGACAAAGGTTCTTGAAATGTTAGTCAGGAAGAAAAGGCTGCAATTGGAAATCAAGTGAGTCCTTTGAAGAATATAGAGGTCATAGGAGAGTACTTAAGAAATTATTTTGGAAGGGCTAAAAGAGGCCAAGAAACATCATTGGCAGATAAGATTAAGAAGAATGCCAAATCATTTTATAGTTATACTGTAATTAGGAACAAGACGTTAGCTGAAGAATGACTTGATCCCTTTTGGACCAAAGTATGAACTATGTATGAACCAAGGGATGTAAGTGGGGTCGTAAATGAAAACAAAGGACGTAGAGAAAAGTGAGTTCAGGGAGGGATATACTGATTTTTTTGAACAATGTAAATATTAAGAAGGTTGTGGTGTTAGATACTTAGGAGATCATAGGTATATAACTTACTATGGCTGGCAAAGATTTTCCCAGGCACAGAGATGCCAGACATAATTCTAGCTTCAGACCCCTTCCTTTTCAGTCCTGATGAATTGTCTTGGCCCGAAATATTGACTGTTTATTTCCCTCCACAGATTCTGCCTGTCTTGCTGAGATCCTCCAGCATTTTGGGTGTTTTGTTTGACATTTATCACTGAATGCTGTGGGAAACAATGAAGAAGATTGCTGTGGCACTGATAGAGAATTTTGCAGCTTCATTAACTTCAGGTGAAGTAGCAGAAGGCTCGAAGACAATTAGTGCTGTTCTTTTATTTATGAAGGGCAGCAGGGTTGCATAGAATATACAATATGAAACAGTACAGCAAAGGCACAGGCCTTTTAACTAACAATGTTGTGCTGAATTAATTCAGAATCAGAGTCAGGTACATGTCACTGGCATATGTCATGAAATTTGTTATGCAGCAGCAGTACATTGTCATACTTAATAATAAAAAATTGTAAATTACAGTAAATATATATATTAAAAGTTAAATTAAATTAGTGCAAAAAGAGAGAAAAAAAGAAAAGTAGTGAGGTAATGTCCATAGATTCAACGTCCGTTCAGAAATCTGATGGCAGAGGGAAAGAAGTTGTTCCCGAATCGCTGAGTGTGTGCGTTAAGGTTCCTGTCCGTCGTCCCTAATGGTAGCAATGAGAAGAGCGCACGTCCTGGGTGATGGGAATCCATAACGAAGGACCCTGCCTTTTTGAGGCGTTGCTCCTGGACACTGGAGAGGCCAGTGCCCAAGATGGAGCTGACTGAGTTTACAACTTTCTGCCGCTTATTTCAATCATGTGCAGTGGCAACCCCACCATACTAGAAAGACGGCAATGCAGCCAGTTAGAATGCTCTCCACAGTCTATCTGTAGAAATTTGTAAGTGTCATTGGTGACGTACCAAATCTCCTCAAACTAGTAATGAAATATAGCTGCTGCCGTGCCATTTTTGTAACTGCAATGAAATGTAGGGTCCAAGATAGATCCTCAGAGAAGTTCTCACCCAGGAACTTGAAATTGCTCCCTCTTTAATTATTAAACTAATAGTTGCAAGCTTAACTAAACTCGTCCTTTCCGCCTACATAAATCCATAAATCCGTTACCTGCATATCTATATGCCCATGTTACAGTCTCTGAAACAAAATAAACAAATAAAGGGAGCCTTTTCTGGTTGCTGGCCTGTGAGTAGTGGTATTTCACAGGGGTTTTTGTTGGGACCGCTTCTTTTCATGTTATATGTCAATGATTTGGATAACAAATTTGATGGCTTTGTGACCAAGTTTGGAGACAATACAAAGAGAGGTGCGAGGGCTGGTAGTGACAAAGCAGGGAGACTGCAGAAGGATTTAGACAGATTAGCAGAATTGGCAAAGAAGTGGCAGAAGGAATATACTGTATGCACTTTGATAGAAGGAATAAAGGCATAGACTATTCTTTAAACAGGGGGAAAATTCAAAAATCAAATGTACAAAGGGACTTGGGGGTCCTTGCACAGGATTCCCCAAAGGTTAATTTGCAGGTTAAGTCTGTGGTGAGAAAGGCAAATGCAATATTAACATTCATTTCAAGAGTACTAGAATATAAAAGCGAGGATATAATGCTGAGGCTTTATAAGGCATCTAAGAAAGGATGTGCTGATATTGAAAGTATCTAGAGGAAGTTCATGAGAATAATCCCAGGAATGAAAGGGTTAACATATGAGGAGCTTTTGAAATCTTGGGCCTGTACTTGCTGGAACACACACAGAATGCTAGAGAAACTCAGAAGGCCAGGCAGCATCTATGGAAAAGAGTATACAGTTGATGTTTCGGGCCAAGTCCCTTCATCAGGATTGGAAAAAAATACCAAAGTTCAAAGTAAAATTTATTATCAAAGTACATGTCACCACATACAACTCAGATTATTTTTCTGTTGGCATACTTAACAAATCCATAGAACAGTAACTGTAAACTCTACAGGAACTATAAATTTTAACAAACTGTGCAAATGCAGGATTAAATAAATAGCAATAAATAACAAGCATGAAATATCAAGATAGCAGAGTTCTTGAATAAGTCCTTAAATGAGTGTAGCTGTTTCCTTTTGTTCAAGATCCTGATGGTTGAGAGGTAGTAACTGTCCTTGAACCTGGTGGTGTGCGTCCTGAGGCACCTATACCTTCTACTTGATGGCAGCATGGCCTGGGTGGTGAGGATCTCTGATGACAGATGCTGCTTTTCTACGAGAATGTTTCATGTAGATGGGCTCAATGTTTGGGAGGGTTTTACACGTGAGGTACTGGGCTGAATCCACTACCTTTTGTAGGATTTTCTGCTCAAAGGCTTTGAGGTTCCCATACCAGGACACAATGCAGCCAGTCAGCACACTTCCCACCACACATCTATAGAAGTTTGCCGAGGTTTATGATGACGTGTCGAATCCTTGCAAACTGCTCAGGAAGTAGAGCCACTGTTGTGTTTTCTTCACAGTAGTATTTATATGATGGGTTCAGGACAGGTCCTCTGAAATAGTAACACCCAAGAATTTAAAGTTACTGACCCTCTCCACCTCTGATGATTACTGGCTCATGGATCTCTGGTTTCCCTCTTCTGATATCAACAATCAGTTCCTTGGTCTTATTGACATTGAGTGACAGGTTGTTGTTATTACATGGCTTAGCCAAGTTAGAGCAAGAAGGTGGGGGAGGGGAGGAAGAAGTACGAGGTGGTAGGTGATAGGTGAAACTGGGAGAGGGGGAGAGGTGAAGTAAAGAGCGGAAAGGTTTACGCCATAAATCCTTTATTGAACATGTGTTGGTGTGCTGGCTGTCTGTCATTTCTGATGATGACGTAAAACCTGTGCGGGAGGAGTTCTATAGTGAAAAAGCCATTGCACTGGGGCAATTTCATTCTCTCAGCCTCAAAAACCTTGATCCAATGGTACGAAAAATCATCATGACTGGAGACTCCCTCAGCTGCAGTGGATAGCCACGATGCCTTCTGTACCTTGACATACTCTTCGCTCTCCACAAAGCGTTGCAACACCACACCTTCTTGGCCATTGGATCTTATAGTTGATTTCATCCGCCCAGTCCACCGGAACTGGCTTCGGGTGCTAGAGTAGGCATATTCCAATCTCACCAGGGTTGGAGGTTCCTGGCTACCCTCAGCTGGTTTAACCCGCCTATCGAAGCAGTGTACCAGGGTGTGGCCACTGTCGCAAGCAAATAGGTGAGAGCTGGGTAGCAGGTGGGGACCAAAAGTGGATGAACTGTCCCGGGTGCAGCACGACAAGCCGGCCTCCAGAGCTGCTACCACTCCCTGGACACCCCATACCCCATACTGTGTGCATTATTGGGGTAGCTTTAAGTTGCCCCAGAGCAACCTTTTCAAAGGTGGGGGTGTACATTTTCTGGCCTATGTTTCCTCATTAACCTGTGTTGCAGTTCCCTGGGACACCTGCAATTCCCCTTCCATTGACAGCGCTTGCTGGGGACTGCTTAAAACCAAGGTCACTCCCACTCTCTCTCTTCCATTCTACAGCCAACACTACCACACCACACATCACCTTTTTCCTCTTTACCATAACTTTAATTTAATGAGTATCTATGGTTTGTAATTCCTGCTGTGGCCTGACTCCTTCATATCACTTCCTGAGAGCCGAGGTTGTGACAGCCAAGTTACTGTGTATATTTAACGTGGAGGTTGATAGGTTCCTGATTAGTAAGGGCATCAAGGTTATGGAGAGGAGGCAGGAGAATGGGGTTGAGATGAATAATAAATCAGTTGTGATGGGATGGTGAAGCAGAGTCAATGTGCTGAATGGCCTGATTCTGTTCCGATGTCTGATGGTCTAAGTATCTCGTGTTTGCTTGCACTACCACCCCGGCAGCACATTCCAGACGTTCACCACTTTCTAGATCAAACACTGGTCCCACACATTTCTGAAATTAACATGCTCCCACCTTAGATGCAAGCCATCTAGTGGTGGATATTTCAATCCTGGGAAAAAGACACTGGATTTCCACTCTACCTGTGCACATCATAATCTTAGAAATTCCTATCAGATCTCTCCTCAGCCTCTGCAGCTCAAAGAAAAAAAAGCATTCAAGATTGTCCAACCTCTCCTCATAGCACATGCACTATGTTCGAGACAGCATCTTTGTACAACTCTTCTGCACCCTTTCCAAATCCTTCTTAGGATGAGGCCACCAGGAGTGAATGCAATACTGCAGGTGCAGGACACCCAAAGTTTTATAGAATTCCAACACAACTTTCTGCCTCTTGAGCTCAATGCCTCGACCGACAGACACATGCATGGCCTAGGTTTTACTGCCTTATCAACTTTTGCAGAGCTAAGCCAGTTCATTACAGTCTGTTAAGCCTTACATCAACTGTAGAAAAATTATTGGAGAGAATTGTAAGGGATGGGATTTATATTCATTTGGAAAGACAAGGATTGATTAGGAAGAGTCGGTGTGGCTTTGTGAGAAGGAGATCCTTTCTCACTAACTTGATTGAATTTTTTGAGTGAGTAACCAAGGAGAATGATGACAGTAGAATAGTAGATATTATCTCTATGGACTTCAGTAAAGCATTTGAAGCTATGATTCATTTGAACAATACTATAAAATACCTCCATTGAAATAGTACCCTCTGCATTTGGTTTCAATGGATTAAATGTGATATATTCTGATTTTTTTTTACATCCAGCTTCCATATTTGCTCATTTTATCAGCTTATCTTGTAAAATTATGATAATTTTAAGGAAACCTAATTATACTTACAAACTCCTGGTAATGGTCACAGTATGGAAAGAAGCAATTTGGCCCATTAAATGAACTATGGGCCCTGTGGCATCTGTCCCTTTGTGCAAACCAATGATAAGTCTGCGGGGAGACTATGAGATCATCTGCATCAAAAACAGATCTCAGCACTTAGGCTCTTCAATACCCCGATGCAGAAATCTGGAACACATCAACATGCAGACCAATAACCAGTGTAATCTGGCCCGATGTTACAGTGGGTAATGAAATTACATAGCACACTATAGCACAAATTAGCTCAAATTCACAGGGCTCATTGAAAGTAGTTTTACTCATTAAAGCATAAAAATGGTATTATTAATTGTAATTCCCAACTTGTCCCTCTTTCTGTGACATAACCTGTACAGAATGCATGAATTGTTACCTGAAGCTCATTTATAATTCCAAATAAATCTGGGAGACTATAGTGCTTCTCTTTTGTCAAATTCCTAATAATTAGGTTATTTATTTATAGTTTGGAACATATGAACAATTTCTTCTTGAATCATTTCCTCTAGAAAAATAATTGGACTAACTCCAGATGAAGAGGGGAAGCAAATATCAAAGCTGACAGACTGCAAGAAAGCAAAGCAAAGGGTGTGGGTGTAGCTGTCTGCACACAGAGATTCAAAAGTTAGGCGATGGATTTTGCTTTGGATTTTGACAAAAAGATTGAAAATGTACTTTGAACTTTGAACTTTATTTAGATGCTACCTGACCTGCTGGGTACCTCCAGCATCTTGTGTCTGTTGCTCAAGGCTTCCAGCATCTGCAGAATCTGTTGTGTATATGAAGTTTATATGTTTTCCCTGTGACTGTATGGGTTTGTGCCAGAGCTTCACTTTTCTCCCAGATTCCACTGCTGTACAGGGAGATTAATAGATAAAGTACGCCTTAATGTAAGTATCAAAAAGAGTTACTAGGCATCTGACAGAAGGTTCATTGCTCAAGATTAGAACCATAGAACCAAAGAACACTACAGCACAGAAAACAGGCCATTTGGCCCTTCTAGTCTGTGCCAAAACTTTATTCTGCAAGTCCCACTGACCTGCACCCGGGGTCCATAACCCTCCAGACCTCTCCCATCCATGTATCTATCCAAATTATTATTAAAATTTAAGAGTGAGCCCGCATTTACCACATCAGATGGCAGCTCGTTCCACACTCCCACCACTCTCTGAGTGAAGAAGTTCCCCCTAATGTTCCCCCTAAACGTAGAAATATAGAAACATAGAAAACCTACAGCACAGTACAGGCCCTTCGGCCCACAAAGTTGTGCCGAACATGTCCCTACCTTAGAAATTACTAGGCTTACCTGTAGCCTTCTATTTTTCTAAGCTCCATGTACCTATCCAAAAGTCTCTTAAAAGACCCTATCGTATCCGCCTCCACCACCATTGCCGGCAGCCCATTCCACGCACTCACCACTCTGAGTAAAAAACTTAACCCTGGCATCTCCTCTGTACCTACTCCTCAGCACCTTAAACTTGTGTCCTCTTGTGGCAACCATTTCAGCCCTGGGAAAAAGCCTCTGACTATCCACACGATCAATGCCTCTCGTCATCTTATATACCACTATCAGGTCGCCTCTCATCCTGTGTCGCTCCAAGGAGAAAGGGCCGAGTTCACTCAACCTATTCTCATAAGGCATGCTGCTCAATCCAGGCAACATCCTTGTAAATCTCCTCTGCACCCTTTCTATGGCTTCCACATCCTTCCTGTAGTGAGGCGACCAGAACTGAGCACAGTACTCCAAGTGGGGTCTGACCAGGGTCCTATACAGCTGCAACATTACCTCTCGGCTCCTAAATTCAATTCCACGATTGATGAAGGCCAGTACACCATACGACTTCTTAACCACCCAGTCAACCTGCGCTGATACTTTGAGCATTCTATGGACTCAGACCCCAAGATCCCTCTGATCCTCCACACTGCCAAGAGTCTTATCATTATTACTATATTCTACCATCATATTTGACCTACCAAAATGAACCACTTCACACTTACCTGGTTTGAACTCCATCTGCGACTTCTCAGCCCAGTTCTGCATCCTATCAATGTCCCGCAGTAACCTCTGACAGCTCTCCACACTATCCACAACACCTTCAACCTTTGTGCCCTCAGCAAACTTACTAACCCATCCCTCCACTTCCTCATCCAGGTCATTTATAAAAATAACAAAGAGTAAGGGTCCCAGAACAGATCCCTGAGGCACATCACTGGTGACCGACCTCCATGCAGAATATGACCCAACTACAACCACTCTTTGCCTTCTGTGGGCAAGCCAGTTCTGGATCCACAAAGCAATGTCCCCTTGGATCCCATGCCTCCTATTCTGATAAGGCATGCTCCCCAATCCAGGCAACATCCTTGTAAATCTCCTCTGCACCCTTTCTATGGCTTTCACGTCCTTCCTGTAGTGAGGCGACAAGAACTGAGCACAGTCTCCCCTTTTCCCTTTAACCCTAAAGCCATGTCCTCTCGTATTTATCTCTCCTAATCTAAGTAGAAAGAGCTTACTCATATTTATTCTGTCTATACCCCTCATAATTTTGTAAACCTCTGTCAAATCCCCCCTCATTCTTCTACGCTGCAAGGAATAAAGTCCTAACCTGTTCAATCTTTCCCTGTAACTCAACTCCTGAAGACCCAGAAACATCCTAGTAAATCTTCTCTGCACTCTTTCACCTTACTGATATCCTTCCTCTAGTTAGGTGACCAAAACTGCACACAATACTCCAAATCTGGCCTCATCAATGTCTTATACAACCTCACCATAACATCCCAACTCCTATATGCAATACTTTGATTTATGAATCCCAGGATACCAAAAGCCTTCTTTACAACCCTGTCTACCTGTGACGCCACTTTCAGTTAATTATATATCTGAACTCCCAGATCCCTTTGTTCCACCGCACTCCTCAGTGCCCTACCATTTACTGTGTATTTCCTACCTTGATTTGTCCTTCCAAAATGCCAACACCTCACATTTGTCTGCATTAAATTCCATGTGCCATTTTCTGGCCCATTTTTCCAGTTGGTCCAGATCCCTCTGCAAGCTTTGAAAGCCTTACTCGCTGTCCAGAACACCTCCAATTTTAGTGTCATCAGCAAACTTGCTGATCCGATTTACCACATTATCATCTAGATCATTGACATAGACAACAAACAACAATGGTCCCAGCACAGATCGCTGAGGCACACCACTAGTCACAGGCCTCCAGTCTGAGAAGCAATCATCCACTACCACTCTCTGTCTTCTCCCACACAGCCAATTAGTAGTGTTGTGGATAGTGTAGAAACTGGCAACAGATACAATCAGATATAGATTTGCAGATATGGTCGGAGAAATGGCAGATGGAGTTTAAGTCAGCTAAATGTGAAGTGTTGCTCCTTGGAGGGTCAAATGCAAATGATGAGCAGAGGGGTCTTTGGGTCCAAGTTCATTTCTCCCTGAAAGTTGCTGCACAGGTTGATAGTGGTTAAGAAGGCATAAGGCAAGTTTACCTTTATTCCTTGAAGCACTGTGTTGGAAAGTCAGGAAGTTATGCTGCAGCTTTATAAAACTCCAGTTAGGATGTATCCTGAGTATTGCATGTGGAGGAGGTTTACCAGGATGCTGCCTGAGTGTAGAGGGCCTTTGCTATAATGAAGGGTTGGAGAAACTTGGGTTGTTCTCTGTGGAGCATTGGAGGGTGAGGGTAGATCTGGCAGAGGTTTATAAGATTATGAAAGGCATAGATAGTGTAGCCAGACAATATCCTTTTTTTCCCAGGGTTGAAATATCTAATACCGGAGGATGCACATTTAAGGTGGGAGGGGTTAATTTTATGTGTAGGGCAAGTTCTTTTTACACAGAGTTGTGGGTGCTTGGAATGCACTACCTGGCATGGTGGTAGAGGCAGGTACATTAGGAACTTTTAAAAGACATTTAGATAGGCGCATGAATGAGAGGGAGACCAAAGGATTTGGGCATTGTCTGGGCAGAATAGATTAATTTAGTTGGTTATTGATTACTAATTTAATAGGCTTGGCACTACATTATGGACTGAAGAGCTCATTCTGTGCTGTACTGTTCTGTGTTCTATGTTCATCACTTGTTCAAGTTCTGATATATTCTCTGTTGTGTAACACTGGCCACATGGGTTGCAGCCTCAATATACTTACCCGTAACAAATTCCGGCTTGTCCTTATGTGGTGCTAGCCTATACAGGTAAACAGCATGCAATGTATCTTGTTTTACGGCGGTTGGCCAGCATGCAATGTGATCTCTGAGCCTGTTTTTGAGGGCTGTCCAATCATCCCAGGGATGCTTAATCACGTGGTTTATATCAAGCATGATCTACCTAAATGGTTTAGCAATTTTCAAGCAAGGTCTGCTTATCCTCTGCTAACAAGCTCAGCTGAAAATAACATAAAGGCTGAAGATAAATCAAGTATAGATTTTTGTATTCTCTACACAAATCACTGCTGGTTTAATTTTAAACTACAGAAAGATTAATGTTATACCATCAAAGAAAATATCTTAATCAGGCTTGAGCAGCATTAACGATCACCTCAGAAGGGTTTAAGCTAGTTTGGCAGGTAAAAGGGAACTAGAACACCAGGTAAAAAAGTGGGGGGACAGAAAGGAAGGTAGATGTCAGGGCCAATAAAAACAGGCAGGAGCAAGGTAATAGATATGATGAGAAGGATAGTTTGAAGTGTGTGCATTTTAATGCTCAGTGTAGTATGAGTAAAATTATGAACTTAGAGCATGTGCAACACACACAAAATGCTGGAGTAACTCAGCAGGCCAGGCACCAAATATGGTAAAAAGAACAGTTGACGTTTTGGGCCAGTCCTGCCAAAGGGTCTCGGCCCGAAACATCGACTATACTTTTTTCCAAAGTTGTTACCTGGCCTGTTGAGTTCCTCCATCATTTTGTGTGTGTTGTACATGCTATCCAGCATCTGTAGATTTTCTCTTGTTTGGTATTTAGAGCATGGCTCATTATGTGGAATTATGTTTTAGAGACTTAGTTGAGAGAGGAACAGGAATGGGCGTTTAATGTCCCAGGGTTTCAATGTTTTAGAAAAGATAGGGAGAGGGGTAAAAGAGTTGCACTACTAATTGGGGACAATATCACAGTAGCACTCTGAGGGGACATAATGAAGGGCTCGTCCACAGAATCTGTGTGGCTAGAATTCAAAAATAGGAAGAGTGCCATCGCAATACAGACCCTAAATAGCCGTTGGACACCAGCCTACTCCAACAATGGCCACTCCCACAAAGATCCCACAATGAAACAGGTGCAAAGCAGCTTGTAGCTGCAGGGGAGAGCTGGCAGCAGTCACAATTTATAGACAGCAGTGATAAGATAGTAGTAGAAACCAATGCTAGGTTTTAGCCCCAGAGATCTGAATGCAGACTCACAAAAGGGTTCAATGACCTCACGGAACTGTTCTAAGTGAGTGAATCCATTTCTAAATGTCATGTCTCCTAAATGCACTGTGGTCTCTTGTCTACCTTAAGTCTCACAATATTCCTCCAAATGTAATAAGGCTGAAGATTTCTTGGGTTATTCATTCCGTCAGTAAATTGGCCCCATTATAGGCATATTACCCAGTCACAGGAGGGACAAGGTGGTAGGTACTGCAAGCATAAGCAGTTAACCAGCAGGAAGAAACACAACTGCATCACTGTTATTGCCGTCCATTATAGAAACTGTGGGCATTAGCTGACCTAAAATCACCACAACCTAAGGAAAGGATGCCTCCATTTCAGATTTTGGTCTAGTAGCATGCAAAGCATAAAAAAGAAGGGAAGCTTGGCCGAGGTGCTTAGAAGGAGGTGTTCAGAAAACATAATCTGAGGTCAATACGGCAAGGAGAGCTGCTGTCTCACAGCTCCAATGACCAAGTTAACTCATGACTTTGAAACCCAGGAGACTGCAGATGCTGGAATCTGGAGTAAAAACAATTGCTGGAGAACCCGGCGGGCTGAGGAGATCAGTGGGAGGGGAGGAAAGGAGGAAAGGACATTTCAGATTGAAACCCTGCATCATGGTTATAGAGATTTTTGACCTGAACCATTAACAATCCCTTTCCTCCCACAGATACTGTTCACCCCATTGAGTTCTTCCAGCAGATTGTCAGTCGTTCTCAATCCTGCACTGTGGCCTGTGCAGAGTTTGCCCATTCTGTCTGTGTGTGCTCTGGTTTCTCCCTATATCCCAAATTTCTCTGGGCGGTTAAGATAATTAGTCAATGTAAATTGTCCCATGTGTGTAGGTGATGACGGAATCAAGGGGGTATTGATGGGAATGTAGGGAGAAAAGATGGTATTAGTGTTAATGGGCACTTGGAGGGTCAGCATGAATTAAATGGGTGAATGGTCCTGTTTCTGAATTCATTGATTCAATGCCTCCATGACCCTACTACAGAAAAATAATCCATGTGGTCAGATGCAACTTAAAAGAAGACTTCCTTTCTTGCCACTTAAATACACCCAAACATAAATATGTCAGTTGTGAGAGTAAATGTCAAAAGATAGATATGCAAATATAACTTTCCTCTGTATTATGCAGGTTAATATGTGTACAATAATTTGAACAGATTTCCATGCAAATGTTGCCCAAGTTAAAACAGCAGATATAAATTATTCCCCACCCTGCAAATTATTTGATGTTCAAATTTATAAATTTAGCCAGACACATCATTAAAGTAAGGAAGACAGGGGAGAGCACAGTTCAAATCTACCAGAATACCTTCAAAGTGTAAATATGTAAATGAGGACAGAGTGATTGGAACTTCAAACGTAAAAACCGCTTAATAGCAGTAAGATTGAAAAGATCTCAAAATTACCTCTGCCACCTTCTAAGTATTATATAATTAATAGAGATGTCAGGATTCTAAGACAGTAAGTGGAATGCAATACCAGAAACAAGATTTGCATTGCAAACCTAATTGCAAGTCGTGCATATGTGGCAGTGATTTTTTTTTATTGTATCACAAATGTGAATAAATCTGCTGATGCTGTAAATCAAAAGCAATACACACAAAATGCTAGAGGAACTTAGCAGGCCAGGCAGCATCTATGGAAAAGAGTAAACAGTTGACATTTTGGGCCGAGACCCTTCATCAGGACTGGAAAGGAAGAGGAGCTCCACCCCTTTCCTGTCTTCCATGGCTGCCTACCCCCTCCTATCATATTCCCCCTTCTCTAGCAGTTTATCTTCTTCACGAATCAACTTCCCAGCTCTTTACTTCACTCCCTTCCCCCTCTCCCAGTATCACCTATCACTTACCACCTTGTACTTCTTCCCCCTATCCCCCCACCTTCTTTTCTGACTTCTCCACTTCCTTTGCAATCCTGATGAAGGGTATGGGACTAAAACGTTGACTGTATTATTTTCCTTAGATGCTGCTTGGCCTGATGAGTTCCTTCAGCATTTTACGTGTATTTTTATTGTGATTTTTTTTTGAGCTGTATCAGATCCAAACTAACTATTATTTTGTTCTTTACACTCGTGCATTAAAATGATAACAGGTAATCTTGAATCTTGAAACTTGAATATCCACATAAAAACTACTCTGCTAAATGTGATAGTAACTTTACTAAAAATATCGTATTATTGAAATCTCTCTGATATAATCAACTGTTTTGATGAGAAAAGGGTTCACATTCTAGCTAGTTGTTGCCATAGGCATACATATCCAAGCTATGATTACCTGGAAGTTACCCACACAAAATTCTGAAGGATCTCAACAGGCCAGGGAGCATCTTTGGAAAAGTGTCAACAGCTGATATTTCAAGCCGAACCCTGTATCAGGACAGAAGGAAGGGGGAAGATGCCTGAATAAAAAGGAGGTTAGAGTTTTGCAGCATCAGCTGTACAATACATTACAAACATGCCAAACGTAAGTTAACATAGACTCATATGTCATACATAAACACAGGAGGAAACTGAAAGGCCACCCAGAGTTTGACATGTTACAATTTTAAAACCTGATGTGCACCAGACACCAGTCAAAACTGATTCACCTGAGCATGAATTTGATACAGCTTTTGCATTCTCAGTTTATAAGATTACCAGTAACACAACATTTTGAAAACAGAATAGTGGTTATAGAAAGCTGTAATTAATAGACAATAGACAATAGGTGCAGGAGTAGGCCATTCAGCCCTTGGAGCCAGCACCACCATTCACTGTGATCATGGCTGATCATCCACAATCAGTATCCTTTTCCTGCCTTCTCCCCATATCCCTTCACTCCGCTATCTTTAAGAGCTTTATCTAACTCTTTCTTGAAAGAATCCAGAGAATTGGCCTCCACTGCCTTCTGAGGCAGAGCATTCCACAGAACCACAACCCCCTGTGTGAAAAAGTTTTTCCTCAACTCCGTTCTAAATTGTCTACCCCTTATTCTTAAACTCTGGCCTCTGGTTCTGGACTCCCCCAACATCGGGAACATGTTTCCTGCCTCTAGCATGTCTAATCCCTTAATAATCTTATATGTTTCAATCAGATCCCCTCTCATCCTTTTAAATTCCAGTGTATACAATCCTAGTCGCTCCAATCTTTCAACATATGACAGTCCCGCCATCCCGGGAATTAACCTCGTGAACCTACGCCGCACTCGCTCAATAGCTAGAATGTCCTTCCTCAAATTTGGAGACCAAAACAGTACACAATATTCCAGGTGTGGTCTCACCAGGGCCCTGTACAACTGCAGAAGGACGTCTTTGCTCCTATACTCAATTCCCCTTGTTATGAAGGCCAACATACCATTAGCTTTCTTCACTGCCTGCTGTACCTGCATGCTTACTTTCAGTGACTGATGAACAAAGACACCTAGATCTCGTTGTACTTCCCCTTTTCCTAACTTGACACCATTCAGATAGTAATCTGCCTTCCTGTTCTTTCCACCAAAGTGGATAACCTCACATTTATCCACATTAAACTGCATCTGCCATGCATCTGCCCACTCACTCAACCTGTTCAAGTCACTCTGCATTCTCATAACATCCTCCTCACATTACACACTGCCACCCAGCTTTGTGTCATCTGAAAATTTGCTAATGTTACTTTTAATCCCTTCATCTAACTCATTAATGTATATTGTAAATAGCTGCCGTCCCAGCACCGAGCCTTGCAGTACCCCACTAGTCACTGCCTGCCATTCTAAAAAGGATCCATTAATCACTACTCTTTGTTTCCTGTCTGCCAACCAATTAAGTAACAGACTAGGTCCAGATTAGAGAATAAAATGATTCTCACAGGTCTAACAATACATCTAATTTTCTGTTACAGCATTAGGGTACACAAGAGCATAATTAATGACATTCCTGAATTTAGGATGTCATCACTGCTGCATTCTGTCACAATGAGCGCTGGTAATGACAGGACCCAAGTGCAGAGGAAAGACAGACTCCAATGTAGAGATGGTGACCACAGTTTATTCACTAAAATTCCACCAGAACATCAATGCAGAGCTGAGCGACACCATGAGATGTAACATTCTCAAAACTAGGATCCCACAATTATTGCTCATCAGGCATCTGCTTAAGTAATATAAGTAACACGAAATCCCTGAATCTATCAAAATAAACTTTACAAGTTTAAACAGAAAGCCACAAGAGACTGCATCACAAAGAGCGAGTTGCTCAAGAAAAAACATTAGGAACATTAAATGATTAATAACTCTCACTAAACAACAATTAACCAATTCAGGTCTTTTAAAAACCTTGGAGCCCAACACTCTCTAGCTCCCCACACAAACTTGAAGAGCTCATTCCAACATCCACATCTCTGCTTTTAGGCATGGTCTGCAGTTTCTGGCAGCACAATCCATATCCCTATTTACTAGTAATTAGCCCTCACTATACTTTCCCCTACAACAGTAACATACACATATGTAAAAAACAAAAACAAAAACAATTCAAACATAATAGCGACAGTCAAATTTGAGAGGGTGAAAAAGAAACATAGTCCGAGACAGTGTTCGATGTTTCAGGTTGATTGAAGAATCTAATAGCAGTACGGATGAAGTTGAGATGGGGGTCTTCAGCCTCCTGTGCCTCCTGCTTGATGGCAGCATCAAGAAGAGAGCATGGTGTGGATCCTGATGATGGATGTTGCCTTCCTAAGACAGCGCCTCCTGTAGATGTCTGCAATAATGGGAGGGCTGTATCTGTGATGGAACAAGCTGAGTCCCCACTCACTGTAGCCCCCTGTGCTCCCATGTAATGGACTTTCCACAGCAGGTTGTGATTCAACCAGTAAGCATCTTTTCTACTGTACAACTGTAGTATTTTGAGGGACTAGAGAGTTTTGGACTAAAGATAGAAAACCTATTTTTTCCTGCGGGATATTTACTAATAAATGTGTTTTTGTAGCTTTACAAGTACTTTGTTATTACTAGTTAAAATACAAAATGGTTTGATCAGAACTGACAAAAGTATTCTTGAATAACCCAAAGCAACACACCAAAATTAATAGGTAATAAAAAGAGAAATAAAATTAAATTTTTACCTTCAATGAAGGCAGAATGCATAAATAAAATAAATAGAATAAATGAGTAAAATAAATATATTTTAACACTATACTTTGTGCAGATCTGATGGAGGCTTAGCAAAGGAGCCGGAGGAAGTGATGGAGTTGGAGAGTTATGGTGATTAAAGGGTCTCAAATCAGATGAAGGACTAACTAGTGGGGCTGGAGATCTGGCAAGAAAGAAAAAGACATCAGATGAAGATTTTTGCAGTTATCTTTCCATAAGACCAAACGACACATGAGCAGAATTAATCAATTTAGCTCATTGCGCCTGCCCTGCTATATTTTTCCAGCAATTCTTTTGAATACAGATTTCAATAAAGTTCTTTTAACTTACAATTAATATTTACTTAATCATTTGCTTCTTTAAATGAATGTCATTAAACATGATACCTCTATACACCACATTCTAGTTTGACAGCTCTGAGCCAGTACTTGCTGGCGTTTTGAAGAATAAGAAGAAGAAGAAGAAGAAGAATATCTTTATTGTCATTGTTGTGGAGCAATGAAACACAGTTTAGCAGCTCAACGTTTTGCAGCATGACAAAGAATATATACATAAAATAAACTCTAAAACCTCAGGAGTGCAGTCCAAAATTAATAATATATGGACGGGGGCGGGGGTGGGTGTAGGACTATTGCACATCTGCCATTCCTGGAAGTGTGATGCATTTAGCTGCCGCCGTCTTAGGAGGGGGGCAGGAGAAGGGAAGGGGGTGTTATACATTTCACTGCTTGTGGGTAGAAGCTGTTAAGGAGTCTCTTTGTTTTCGTCCTTAATGCTCTGTATCTCTTCCCAGAAGGTAGAGGGGAAAACAGGTGATGTCCAGGATGAGTGGGATCCTTTGAAATACAAGTAGCCTTCTTTTGAAGTCTGCCAGTATAATAAGTAGGGAATAGCTCTCATTGAAATCTATCGAAAGTTGAAAGGCCTAGATAGAGTGGATGTGGAGAGGATGTTTCTGAAAGTGGACAAGTCTAGGACCAGAGAATACTAGGTTGTCACTTTAGAAGAGAGATAAGGAGGAATTTCTATTGCTAGCTGGTAGTGTATCTGTGGAATTCATTGTCACAGATGGTTGTGGAGGTCAAGACAGTGGGTACATGTAAAGTGGAGGCTGATAGGTGCATCAAAGGTTAAGGGAAAAAGGAAGGAGAATGGGATTGAGAGGAATAATAAATAGAAACATGTGCATCCCTTGCTTTCTGAAGTCAATAAATAACTCTTGTTGACATTGAGAGAAAGGTTGTTGTCATGATACCATGTCACTAAACTCTCTTTTCTTTCCTGTACACTGAATCATCATTATTTCAGATTGTGTCCACTACACTGATATCATCTTGTAGATGAGGATGCAACCTTGTGGAGCTCCAGTAATTTATATAAGTGTTACCGCCTACTCTTACTGATTGTAGTCTGATATTTAGAAAGACAAGGATCCATTTGCAGAGGGAGTTATTAATCCCATGGTCTGGAGTTTGGTGATGAGCTTGCTTGGAATAATAGCTTTGAAGGTAGAACTGTAGTGATAAACAATAGTTTGATATAGATACCTTAACTGTCCAGATGCTGTGAGATGAATCCAGGGAGATGGTATCCACAGTACCTGCTTCGGTAGTGGGCAAATTGCAGTAGATTGATGTTTTTTGGAAGGCTGGAGTTCAAGTTGAAGTTTGATTGTCATTCAACTATACATGAATACCCATAAAATAATGTTACTCCAGGGACAAGGTGCAAAACACAGCACGTATAGCACATATAAGATAGCAGTAAAATACAGTCACACAAAAAATTATAGTCCATTTCCCTGAGTCCATGAATGCTGCAGCAGTCTGCCTTCAAACAAAATACTGCTTGTCTTCTGCCATTCGAACAGCTGGGGGCAGCACTGACTCCAGCAGCGGGTCACACCGCACTGCCCCCAGCACTCCGCTGGAGCACCGGACTCGATGCCTCTCCCGGGCAGCTGAAAACAGGCAACACCGCGGCTTGAGGTCCACTTCTCTCAATGACTGAGGCCTCACAGCTCCCCTGCCATTTACCAATAAACCAATGAATTGTACTTGCAACCAGTGTTCAACAGGGTCTTGCAATCACAAGGAAAGCAATTAAGATGATCACTCACAGTTAGACTGCACACTGGCTTTGCATGTGGGTGCCTCTCTGATACAGTCAGCAACATGATCCATACCAATTCCAGTTCCTTCAGTTTCTCTGCCAATGAGCAAACTGCTGATGGGGTAGATCTGCAGTACTTTAAGTTTTTTTTATGTTCAACAGGGTCTTGCAATCGTAAAAAAAAATTAGATTAGATTAGTTTATGAGGACACGCAGTCCTCTTTTATTGTCATTTAGTAATGCATGCATTAAGAAACGATACAATATTCCCCCGGTGTGATATCACAGAAACACAGGACAGACCAAGACTGAAAAACTAGCAAAAAACACATAATTATAACACATAGTTACAACAGTGCAACAATACCATAACTTGATGAAAAATAGGCCATGGCACAGTAAAAAAGTTCAGTCTTTCAAAAGTCCCACATCTCACGCAGACGGGAGAAAGAAGAAAACTCTCCCTGCCATGCCCGACCACAATCCGACTCTAAGTCATCCGAAAACTTCAAGCTCTAATCAGCCTTCCGACACCGAGTACCGAGCACCATCTCTGCCGAACGCTTCGACCTCAGCTTCAGTCGCCAGCAGCAGGCAAAGCCGGGGATTTTGGGGCCCACCCTCCGGAGATTCTCGATCACACAGTAGCAGCAGCAGCGAACCGGCTTTTTAAACATGTTTAAAAAACAAAATTATACCTTTGGATGACCCCGTAGAAGCTGCTGCAACTGAGTGCACCTCCATCTTACCGAAATTCAATGAGTTGATGCATGGCCAGCCTCTTGAAGAACCTCATGATGGTAGATGTTGGAGTCACTGGCTTGATTTCATGAAATACGTCCTGACTAATTGGACTACTGCCTGCTGTGGAGGGTCCAATGTGCAGGAATGGAAGAGGCTGCTGAGTGTTATCGAGTGTTGCATCATGAGCACACTCTCTCTACTGTCGAGGGCATCTTCAAGAGACAATTATGAAGGACCGGCACCATCTAGGACACATATAGTAATTTTTATGCCTTATATTCTGCTGCTGCTGCAAACAACAAATTTCATGACCTATGTCAGCGATGATAAGCCTGATCTGTTTCTGATTTTGGCTATTCTGATGATGACAGTACCAACACTCTAGTGTCAAGTTCAACGACTCCTTCAGGAGATCGTAAAGTTGCTAGTTTGTTTAGACAGTCCAGAAGTGCATTTCTTAAAGAGAAATTACGGGCTGCAGGTTCCTGTCATTGTAGTTCAGAATAAGTATATCAAACAGAGTGGTGGAAGAAGACATGACAGCAGTGTTTAAGAGGTTCTCAGAGAGATGCATAGATGTGCAGGAAATAGATCATGTACAGGCAGATGAGAACTAGTTAAATTCAGCATCATGTTCAGCACAGACATCTCAGATCAGGAGAGCCTGCCCTGTGCTGTACTTTTCTATGCTCTACCTGAGGACCAATGAGTTATTTCAAATTTATGATCTACATTTGGTCGTCACCAAATGTACAATTGGTCCAGTTTGTATCACCTGAACCACAATGAGATTCTTTGAAGAATGAAAATTAATTATTGCTTGGCAATCTTAGAGTTAATTAATTCCATGGCATGTCTATATTACATGGCCATCTGTGGGAAGACAAACTCAGGGTTGTAGTCTGCACACATATTTTGATAGTAAATGTACTTTGAATCTTTAAATTTCTCTATTTTCAGGAACAATCTAAAGCTCCATTTTGTTTGGACTTCTTTTGATTAGATCAGACATTGAGACCTAGAATCTTACTTAATTCCAGCGAGCCTGTGTGAAATCACTCAGGCCACACGGAGAAATAAAATTCCATGCCAGTGAAGTGCTGATAAGTTTAGGATTCTAGTGGATGTATAAATGAATATGAAAGCTGAGAACACGAACCTATTAGGGAACTTAGGACTTCACTCTGAAATTGGAGTCTCTGTGGAGATCAGTACTGAGCTCAAGGATGTAGAAATTTCTTTCCAGCTACGAAAGGAAATCTATTCAAGCAAGTCTGGTTGTATAATGGATTTGACACAGGAACAGCAGCTCCAATCATAGGAATGGAGGGAAAGTACACGAGGGTCTAGGTTTCAATTATTTTTGTTTTCGACTGTTCAAGTTAATCTATTTTCATAATTTTATCTACGTAGCTCATGAATATTTTTGAAGTATTCTTAATGTCTGAATAATTTTCTGGCATTCTCTGTTTTTTTATAGCTTTGACTGCCAGCTGCCAAGTACATCATTCAATGTTTTATCAGCAGCATATTCAGGCTGAAGATGGAGTCAATCTTATCCAGGAAATTATGTCAGCCTTAGAAGGAGTCCACTTTTTCAAGAAAATCTGCACCAAGAAAGTATAGGTCTTTCTTTGTCTTCCTTTGGTAATCCCTTGTTATTAAGTGGATCCACTTCTGTTGCACTCCAAGTTACTGATGAGGCTAATGTGGTATAAAACCCTAAGACTGTAAGACATAGGAGCATAATTAGGCCATTTTGCCCATTGCATTTTCTCTGCTCTTCTATCATGGCTGATTTATTATCACTTTCAACTCAATTCTCTGCCTTCTTCCCATAATCTTTGGTGCCCTTGATAATCAAGAACCTATCAACCTCCACTTTAAATGTACACAATGACTTGGCATCCACAGCAGTCTGAGGCAATGAATTCTACAGATTCATCAAACTATCCTTTGGCTAAAGAAATTCCCCCTCATCTCTGTTCTAAAGGGATGTCTTTCTATTCTGAGGCTTTTCCCTTTGGCTCTAGGCTCCTCCATTGTAGGAACATCCTCTCCATGTCCACACTATCTAGGCCTTTTAATATTCAATAGGTTTCAATAAGATCTTCCCTGAGCCCTCATTCTTCTAAACTCCAGTATGTACAAGCCCAGAACCATGCTCCTCATATATTAACCTTTTCATTCCCAAGAACGTTCTTATAAACTTTCTCTGGACACTTTCCATTGCCAGCACATCCTTCCATTGGTAGGGGGCCTAAAACTGCTCTCAATGCTCCAAGTGCAGTCTGACCACTGCCTTATAAAGCCTCATCATTACATCCTTGCTTTTATATTCTAGTCCTCTCAAAATGAATCTTAACATTGCATTTGCCTTCCTTACCACCACTTGTTCTGCATGTAAACATTTAGGGAATCCTGCACAAGGATTCTCAAATCTCTTTGCACCCCTGATTTTTTAGTTTTCTCCCCATTTGGAAAATAGTCTATGCCTTTATTCCTTCTACCAAAGTGCATGACCATACTTCCCTATATATTCCATCTGCCACTTTTCCCATTCTCCTAACGCGTTTACATCCTTCTGCAGACTCCCTGCTTCCTTAACACTACCTGCCCCTCCACTTACCTTTGTATCATCTGTAACATGACCACAAAGCCGCCTATTCTGTCATACAAATCATTGACATATATCATGAAAACAAATGCGCCCAACGCCAACCCCTGCAGATCAACACTATTCACTGGCAGCCAACTTAAGAACGCCCTGTTTATCCCCATTCTTTGCCTCCTGCCAATCAGGCTTCTATCCATGCTAGTGTCTTTCCAGTAATAGCATGTGCTCTTATCTTGTTTAGCAGCCTCATGTCCAACAACTTGTCAATGGCCTTCTGAAAATCCAAATAGATCTGCTAAGTCTGCCAGGTAGGAAGGTGGGTCATCCATGAGGTGCTGTACTTCCCTTACCGTTTGCACAATGCATCTGTCTGTGTTCAGTCCATGGACCTAAAGTTCTCAGTGCCAATCTGAATATTCCTTCACCATTTTTAGTGGTCATGCTGGGAATTTTGCATTGTTTTGAAGAGGCTTTGCGGACATTCTGGAATATTCTGGAATCGTCTCCTCATGACGGAGCTCATAGTAGAATCTGTATTTCGGGAACCTGAGGTTGGGATAGAAATTAATATGTTCAAATGTAAGGCCAAGAATGCAGGAGAGAGGCATGTATGAAGCAGCTTTCTTGACAAGCATCCACCACACGCTTTCAGGCCGATCCCAAGCTCTCCAATCGCAGGCGTAAGGAGATCACATGAGCAGTCCTCATGCACACAGACTTTGTTCGTTATGCATATAGTTGGCATGGAAACGATTGGTGGTGTGTCTTTGCTGCATTTTTTCTTGCTGTGAGGAATCAGCAACACTCTTGGGGATTCCATGTCAATCATCAGGGTACATGTGGGCATATGAAAAATTCTATAAATATTTCAGAATAAGAATCAGGTTTATTATCACTGGCATATGTCATGAAATTTGTTAACTTAGTGGCAGCTGTACAGAGCAATACATGATAATATAGAAAAAAATAAGTAAATTAATTACAGTAAGTATATATATTGGTATATTAAATAGTTAAATTAAAAATAGTGCGAAAACAGAAATAATAAAAGACAGGTAGTCTTCATGGATTCAATGTCCATTTAGGAATTGGATGGCAAAGGGATAGAAGCTGTTCCTGAATCGCTGAGTGTGTGCCTTCAGGCTTCTGTACCTCCATCCTGACTGTAACAATGAGCAGAGGGCATGTCCTGGGTGATGGGGATTCTTAATAATGTACGCTGCCTTTCTGGGGCACCACTCCTTGAAGATGTCTTGGATACTACAGAGGCTAATACTCAAGATGGAGCTGACTGATTTTACAACTTTTTGCAGCTTCTTGCAATCCTGTACAGTAGCCACCAGCAACTCCCTCCCCCCTGCCCCCATACCAGACTGTGATGCAGCCTGGTAAGAATGCTGTCACTGGTCCATCTGTAATTTTCGAGTGTTTTAGATGACAAGCTAAACCTCCTCAAAATCTTAATGAAATATAGCCACTGTCTTACCTTCTTTGTAGCTGCATCCATATGTTGGGACCAGGTTTGTTCCTCTGAGATCTTGACACCCAGGACCTTGAAATTGCTCATTCTCTACACTTCTGGTCCCTCAATGAGGATTGGTTTGTGTTCCCTCGTCCTACCCTTTCTGAAATGCACAATTATCTCTTTGGTCTTACCGAGACTGAGTGCACCTTTGTTGCTGCGGCCCCTCTCAAGTGGCTGGTGTATCTCGCTTATGTATGCCCTCTCGTTTCCATCTTCATTTAATCGTTTGCTCAAAATGTCTCAGATTTGCTTGTCCTCTAACACAACCCTCATCTCTCTCCACCCAATGTTCCGGAGACTTCACGATAGATCAGAATATCAGTAAAACTGGAGGCCTCCCACTGTTCTACAATTCACTTACTCAGAACACTTCAGCAGAACCTACAGTATATCAGAATCAGAATCAAGTTTATTATCACTGACATAGGTCATGAAATTTGTTGTTGTGTGGCAGCAGTAGAGTTCAGGAGACTTTAAAAAATGACAATATGTAACGATAAAGAATAGGATCAGTAAATAATGAATAAGTGGAATAGTGAGGTAGTGAGTGCCAGTGAATGGTAGCAGCTGCCCATTACAATTCTAGCTCCCTCCGGTAAGGGACCATTTTTGCCAGTATGTGTCTGGTCAGGAGATAGTAGTTCAGTAATCTCTGGCCAGTCCTGTCACTTTCCAACTCGAACGAAAGGTGAGTACTGTTCGATCTGTTACAGATTTCTAAGTGTGTCATTATCACACATTCAAACCTTTGCTAAAAGCAGGGGTTATAAGGTCCATGGTTTGCCATTATTTCTCCACTTCCTTGATTCGTAATAATGTTACTTTTCACTTTTCTGGAATCAAGGAAACTTTGGAAGCGTGCCAATAATGCAACCCAGTAGTGCTGCAGCCACCATGTTTATACCTGCAGAATGCAGTCTATGAAGCAGAGAAGCTCTGGCATTCTTTTAACCTTCTTAATTTCTCTAGTGTTTTGTAAGTAGCAAAATAAATTATTCTGTGACAGAGTCTGAGACTGATAAATGGTGAAGAAATTGAAGAAACTTCTACAAAATTTGTAAATCAGGTACTTTCATCATTGGTAGCTCATAATTTATCTTTATGTTCATTGAAAGTAATATTAACTTTGAGTGAAATAGATGAAGGCCCATTTTACATCTTTTCCAATATTCATTTTCTTTGAAATTGATATATCTTATTGGACAGAATTCAAATAACACTCAAGAACTTTACTTAACCAAACTTGAATCATTTTTCATTTCCCTAACTTTCCATGCAAGAAGATGCCTTTCTTCACTCTAAACTATATATATATGGCACATATGCTAACTATTCCATATTAGGTAGAATGTGTGCTTCAGTTATATTCATTATCATTATGTGCTGTGTCGTCTGACATGACCATGATTGTTCTTGGCAAATTTTTCTCCAGAAGTGGTTTGCCATTGTCTTTTTCTGGGCTGTGTCTTCAAAAGATGAGTGACCCAGCCTTTATCAATACTCTTCAGAGATTGTCTGCCTGGCACCAGTGGTCGCATGTCTAGGACTTGTGATGTGCACCAGTTGCTCATTTGACCAGCTGCCACCTGCTCCAATGGCTCTATGTGACCTTGATCAGGGGGCTAAGCAGGTGCTACACCTTGCCCAGGGGTGACCTACAGGCTAGCGAAGGGAAAGAGCATCTTACACCTTCTTTAATAGAGACTTATCTTCACCCCGCCACCCATTATTTATATTGTCATGAAAATAAACCCAAAAATAATATTTGAAAACATGGAAGCATAAATCAAAATATAGACCATCCCTGGGTTACTAACAGCCGACATAAGGGCATCGTGCATATGAAGCTTGTCCCATAATCCTTCCAGTTTAAGATGGTGGTTCTGATCATGTGTGACAGTTTACTGGTAATTCGAAAGTGAAGGGTTTTGATTAAAACCGTTGTTAATAACACTTTTTTGAAGTAAATTGTGGTAAACTGTCGCTGTAAACAATGAAGAACCGAGTGAAGGCAAAACAAATTTGTGGGATGTGCCCTGCTGGTGTGCTGCAAAATCGACGCTCTAGGAGTTGGAGCCATGCTGGTTGTCACGAGGAGGGAGGGTGGATCACTCTAAGTGCCAAGCTGAATTGAAGACATCAAGAATGGCTCCTTTGGCAGAACGATCTAGGGCTGTAGCGAATCACTGGGTGACATGCTCAAGACCCGAAGCAATTCACCGCACCAAGGCCCAGGTCCTAATGTGAGGTACAATCCACTGTTTGGACAGTCTAAATACCAGCCCATGTAGGCTGAAAAAGTGGGGTGTTGAGAGGTGGGTGAGGTTAGTTTGCTCTGGGCATTGAGCCAACTTGGAGAGGTCGAGAATGGCTCCTTCAGCAACAAAATCTAGGCCTGGAGTTACCCACCAGCAGTGGGGCTTGGGTCCTAGTTCAAGGTCTGGGCAATTTAAATGCCGGCCCAGTTAGTATGGGGGCTTCTCTCTCTGTGATGTTAAGGCTGTGAGACTGCCCCCGGTACCTGTGCTTTGTGTCTGTGAACTTTACAGAAATTTGCCCCATTAATATGATGAACTGAATACCGAGGCTTTGGATCTACTTTGAGTTGTTCTGGGGATTTGGATCTATGGACTTAGTTTTGTTCTGAATGCTGCTGCTGTTGCTCGTTTCTATTATTGACATGATTTGTTTTGTGTTTTTTCTCTTTCTCTATGGGCACTGGGGGTGTTTGTCTTATTTTTTTAATTGGGTCATTGGGGTTCTTTGCTTTGTGACTGCCAATAAGCAAATGAATTTCAAGGTTGTATAATTTATACATTCTTTGATAATAAATGTACTTTGAACTTTAAACTTTGAATATTATGAAACCATAGATCTAACATACACACACACACACACACATATGTGTGTGTGTGTATATATATATATATATATATATATATATGTATATGCATTCATAACCTCAAAAATCAAAAATAATTTGTTCTCTCTCCACTTCTGCTTATTTTTCTTTATAACCTGCTTTTGATGCCATTATAAAATGGAGATAAGGTTACCACAATGAGTTATTTGAGTCTATTTTCTAACATGAGCAAAATCGACATGTGAACATTTGTAAAAACAGAAGCCATCCATTGCTTGGGGAAAGCCTGTATATGACAACCACTTTTGCATGTTAAACTTGAATTGTGTGCCTTATTAATAATAGTGGTCCACTGCAGATTGATTAAGACCATAAGACCATAAGATATAGGAGCAGAAGTGGGCCATTCAGCCCATCGAGTCTGCTCCACCATTCAAACATGGGCTGATCCAATTCTTCCAGTCATCCTCACTCCCCTGCCTTCTCCCCATACCCTTTGATTCCCTGGCTAATCAAGAACCTATCTATCTCTGCTTTAAATGCACCCAATGACTTGGCCTCCACAGCTGCTCATGGCAACAAATTCCACAGACTTACCACACTCTGACTAAAGTATTTTTTCCGCATCTCTGTTCTATATGGATCTCTTCAATCCTGAAGTGATGCCGTCTTGTATTAGGAACCCCTACCATGGGAAATAACATTGCCATATCTAATCTGTTTAGGCCTTTTAACATTTGGAATGTTTCTATGAGATCCCCCCTCATTCTCCTGAGCTCCAAGAAATACAGCCCAACAGCTGCCAGACGTTCCTGAAACGGTAACCCTTTCATTTCTGGAATCATTCTCGCGAATCTTCTCTGAACCCTCTCCGATGTCAGTATACCCTTTCTAAAATAAGGAGCCCAAAACTGCACACAATACTCCACAAGCAGTCTCACAAGTGCCTTATAGAGCCTCAACATCACATCCCTGCTCTTATATGTTTAGAAATGAATGCCAACATTGCATTCATCTACTTCACCACTGACTCAACCTGGAAGTTAACCCTTAGGGTATCCTGCACAAGGACTCCCAAATCCCTTTGCATCTCTGCATTTTGAATACTCTTCCCCTCTAAAGAACAGTCTTCCCGTTTATTTCTTCCACCAAAGTGCATGACCATACACTTTCGAACATTGTATTTCATTTGCCACTTCTTTGCCCATTCCGCTAAACTATCTAAGTCTCTCTGCAGGCTCCGTTTCCTCAACGCTACCTGCTTCTCCACCAATCTTTGTAACATCAGCAAATTTAGCCACAGATCCATTGACCCATAGTCCAAATCATTGACATACTGTACATCATTGAAAGCAGCAGTCCCAACAGTGACCCCTGTGGAACCCCACTGGTAAGCGGCAGCCAGTCAGAATAGGATCCCCTTATTCCCACACTCTGTTTTCTGCCGATCAGCCAATGCTCCACCCATGCTAGTAACTCCCCTGTAACTCCATGGGCTCTTATCTTGCTAAGCAGCCTCATGTGCAGCACCTTGTCAAAGGCCTTCTGAAAGTCCAAGTACAGCACGTCTACTGCATCTCCTTTGTCTACCCTGCTCATAATTTCCTCAAAGAATTGCAGTTGGTTAGTCAGGCAGGATTTTTCTTTCAGGAAACCTTGCTGGCTTTGGCCTATCTTGTCATGTCCGTCCAAGTATTTTGCAATCTCATCCCTAAAAATTGATTCCAACAACTTCCCAACCACTGCTGCCAGGCTAACAAGTCTATAGTTTCCTTTATGCTGCCTCCCACCCTTCTTAAATAGCGGAGTAACATTTGTAATTTTCCAGTCATCCGGTACAATGCTTGAATCTATCTATCATCGTTAATGCCACTGCAATCTCTCCAGCTACTTCCTTCAGAACCCAAGGGTGCATTCCATCATGTCCAGGAGATTTATTCACCTTCAGAACATTAAGCTTCCTGAGCATTTTCTCAGTCGTAATTTTCAATGCACATACTTCATTTTCCTGACACTCTTGAATGTCTGGTATACTGCAGATGTCTTCGACTGTGAAGACTGATGCAAAACACACAGTCAATTCCTCTGTAATTTCTTCGGCTCTTCAACTTTTCGACCACATTTTGACTCAGACTCGCTATCACAGCCATATATCCTTTCTTGGAACGTGATATCCCTTTTGCCAATCACCTGTCCAGCTCTTGGCTCCATCCCTCCCCTTCCTGTCTTCTCCTATCATTTTGGATCTCCCCCTCCCCCTCCCACTTTTAAATCTCTTACTAACTCTTCCTTCAGGTAGTCCTGACGAAGGTTCTCAGCCTGAAACGTCGACTGCACCTCTTCCTAGAGATGCTGCCTGGCCTGCTGTGTTCACCAGCAACTTTGAAGTCAGTTCCTCTGCCATCTCTGCATCTCTCATTATAATATCTCCAGCATCATTTTCTATTGGTCCTAAATCTACCCTCAATTGTCCTTTACCCTTTATATACTTAAAGAAGCTTCTTTGAAAATATCTTCTTTGATATTAGTCGCCAGCTTCCTTTCATAATTCATATTTTCCTTCCTAATCACCTTCTTAGTCTCCTTGTGCAAGTTTTTAAAAGCTTCTCAATCCTCTTATCTTCCCACTAGCTTTGGCTTCCTTGTATGCCCTCTCTTTAGCTTTTACTTTGGCTCTGACTTGACTTGTCAGCCACGGTAGTGTCCTTCTTCCACTCAAAAATTTCCTCTTACTTGTAATATATCTGTCTTGCACTTCCCTCATTTTTCACAGAAACTCCAGCCATTGTTGTTCTGCTGTCCTTCATGCCAGTGTCTCTTTCCAGTCATCCTTGGCCAGTTCCCCTCTCATGCCATTGTAATTTCCTTTATTCCACTGAAATATGGATACATTGGAATTTAGTTTCTGCTTCTCCAATTTCGAAGTGAACCTGATCAATTGTGATCATTTTCCCCAAGTGTTCCTTAACCTTAAGCTCGCTTATCACTTCTAGATCATTGCACAATACCCAATCCAGCACTGCCGATCCCCTAGTGGGCTCAACAACAAGCTGTTCTAAAAAGCCATCCCCTAAACATTCTACAAATTCTCTCTCTTGAGGTCCAGTATTGGCCTGGTTTTCCCAATCCACTCTCATGTTAAAATCCCCAACAATTATCATGACATTGCCCTTCTGACATGCCTTTTCTATCTCCTGCTGTAATTTGTAATCCAGATCCCAGGTGCTGTTTGGAGGCCTATATACAACTGCCATTAGGGTCCTTTTACCATTCTCTCCTGTGAGCTGTAATTCTCAATATTAAATTAATGGAATTCATTAAACTGAGGAAAAATTAATTACAATGCAATGCAAGTCTAAAACACAGTATGATGATT
The DNA here is from genome assembly GCF_030028105.1 of Mobula birostris. Lineage (NCBI taxonomy): Eukaryota > Metazoa > Chordata > Chondrichthyes > Myliobatiformes > Myliobatidae > Mobula > Mobula birostris. The sequence goes on along the minus strand of NC_092375.1, from coordinate 176,137,494 downwards.
AATACAGGAAGTGGAAGGATTCACATTTTCATGGTACAATATATGTTGCTTTGCTTGGAATACTCATATGGTGCAGAATAGTTTGGCTTTAATCTCTGACTAAACTGTGTCCATCCGACGACAAATTTTTAAATGTGTGCTGTGATCAATAGCACATAGACATGTCATGAAGCCAGCAGGCCAGTGCAGCATGTTATTGAGGTTGGGTTCCGAAGTTTCTAAAACACTTGTATTTGTTAATTGTTGTCTTACTAGAGTCATTAAACCCTTGTGCTTTCTGTTTAATCATGTTAAGTTTATTTTGACTGACATGGGTTTTCTGCGTTTTGTCATTATTTAAAATAGACTCCTAATTAGCGCATATGGTGGGGTCCTTGTTTCGAGAATGGTTCCTCTTGCAGTGTCGTTCAGTTGAGCCGAATTCTGCTGGAATTCCTCCATAGATATAAGATGGTTTCCTTCTCCACATGAGAGTCTTTGTTCCTCCACACCTAGGTTCTGTTATTGTCAGCACACACCGTGATAAAGCCTGTGATACATTTCTGCAGAGTCTCACAGCGACTATTTTTGCACCAACAATGAATGATCCAGACAAGCCTTTGAATCTCTTACCATTCCACCAGGCAATCAAAATAACATGACAATTAATACTGCCTTGACAAAAAGCGACTGATTTCTCAATTCATGTTGCCGCTTGCTTCCCAGGTTGTTTCTATAAAATGCTTCCCTCTCTTCACATGAACTTACACCACAGCTCAAAATGAGGGAGGACTGTGACCTGGAGAAACAAAAGAGAAAGAAATATCAAGGCAACTGGAAGAATGAAGACCAAAGGAAAAAGAAGAAGAAATGTTATGAGATCGAAGCTTGCAAAGCTTGATTGGAGTAAACACGAGAAAATCTGCAGATACTGGAATTTCAAGCAACACACAAAAAATTGTTGGTGAATGCAGCAGGCCAGGCAGCATCTATAGGAAGAGGTACGGCTGATGTTTCAGGCCGAGACCCTTCGTCAGGACCAGCAATTTTTGTGTGTGTTGATCGGAGTAGGTTGTTTGTGGGCAAGTGGGAGGCCTTTGAAAGGTGAGTTAGTGAGAGTTCAAAGTCAAAGTCTGTATGCTCCTGGATCATGACATGTCGAGATATTGTGATGAAGTACAATGTCTCCACGGATGTCTACTTCAGGCTGTTGCTTGACTGATTGAGGGACAATTCTCCTGGTGATCACCAGCCCTCAGATATCTTTGGGAAGTAATTTTCAAGGATGGAAGTGAACTTGATATATTTAACTTAAGTGCCAGATAATTATTACAGTTTTATTCATCTCTGCTTCTCCTCTCTATTTGGATTTGCCATTCTCTGTGCAAAAGGTATATATCCATTGATATCATCATTATGCGCCATGTCAATTGACAGGAACAATCATGGTCTATCCATGACCATGTTGTTCTTGGAAAATTTTCCTGCAGAAGGGGATTGCCATTGCCTCTTCTGGGTAGTGTCTTACAAGACAGGTGATCACAGACATTACCATTACTTTTTGGAGATTGCCTGCTTGCCAGTCACATGGACATGTGATATGTACCAGTTGTTTATACGACCGTTTACCACCTGCTCCCAGGGCTTCACGTGATCTTGATTGGGGCATAAAGCAGGCACTACGCCTTGCCCAAAGGTGACCTGCAGACTAGAGGAGGGAAGGAGTGCCTTCCACTCCTTTGGTAGAGACGTATCTCCACCCTGCCACCCCCAAAAAAATCCATAGACAACAGAAGTGATAAAGAGCAGAATACCCGTGTGCAGTAGGTATACATCCAGTAATACCTGACATGTATACAATAATGTCTCAATCTGAACAACAAAAGCATTTTGTCCTGATGTCAGCATGTGTCATAGAGAAAATGCTGCAGTAAGTTTCAGAAAAAATATCATCTGATGCTCTGTTCAAAATCCAATTTTCACAAATTTTTTACATGTCAAAATTGGAAGAGCTATTACCAATGAAATATAAATATAATTAAAACTAACAAACACATATCATCAAAATTTCAGCCATCTATGCATTTTCACAACGCTAGATTAAATAAATGCATCTTTGCATTACTTTTCAATCACTACTACAGTGTGTTTCTCAAAATAGGAAATTGATTCGGCAGAAAAATGCTTGAACCCCCAGGGTATCAACCAGAAACAGCAGCACATTATTACTGATTAAAGAAGTTGGACTTGGGCCAGGATTAACTGTTCTGCAAATTACATTGACACATAAAATATGGATCACTTTGCATATGCTGCTTAACTTGTTTTCAATAAATTTAATGTAATACAGTACTCAGTCCTGATTACTAATTTAAGCCATATAGTCATAGAAAGATACAACACAAAAACAAGCCCTTAGACACATCCAGTTGGTGTTAAACCATTTAAACTGCCAAGTCCCATCAACCTGCACCCAGTCCATAGCCCTCCAGAACCCTCCCATGTACCTATCCAAATTACTCTTAAACTTTGAAATCGAAATCACATCCACCACTTGCGCTGGCAGCTCGTTCCACATTCTCAGCACCCTCTGACTAAAGAAGCTTCCCCTCATGTTGGCCTTAAACATTTCACCTTTCACCCTTAATCCATGACCTTTTGTTGTAATCTCACCCAAGCTCAGTGGGAAAAGCCTGCTTGCATTTACCCTGTCTATACTCCACATAATTAGTATACCTCTATCAAATCTCCACTCAATCTTCTACATTCTAGGGAATAAAGTTCCAGCCTATTCACGCTTTCCTTATAACTCAGGTCTTCCAGCAACATTCTTACAGATTTTCTCTGTATTTTTCAATTTTACCCTTATCTTTCCTGTAAGTAGGTGCCTAATCTGCACACTGTACACCAAATTAGGCCTCACCAACATCTTATATAACTTCAACACAACATCCCAACTCCCATGTACTCAATACTTTGATCTATGAAGGCCAATGTGCCAAAAGATTTCTCTACTTCCCTATCAACCCCTGACACCACTTTCAATGTATTATGGACCTGTATTCCCAGATCCCTTTGTTTTAACACACTCCTCAATTCACTGTATAAGACCTACCCCGGTTGGTTCTCTCAAAGTGCAACATTTCACATTTGTCTGCATTAAGTTCCATCTGCCATTTTGCAGCCCATTTTTCCATTTGGTAGATCCCACTGCAAGCTTTGATAGTCACGGTTGTGCTAGTCAGGACAGACTTGAACTTGTCTAGTGAGCTTTCATGGGTGGAACTGAGGAATAAGAAAGGCATGACCATGTTAATATGGCTATGTTATAGAACACCCAACAAACCATGGGATTTAGAGAAACAAATTTGTAGAGAGATTGCAGACCATTGCAAGAAACATGAAGTTGTTATAGTAGTTGATTTTAACTTTCCACATATTGACTGGGGCTCCTTTACTGTAAAAGGTCTATATGGTATAGAGTTTGTCAAAAGTGGAGAGGAAATTTCCTTACACAGAAGTTTCGATGAGAAATTGTGCAATACTTTATCTGCTATTAGGGAATGTGACAGGGCAGATGATATAAGTTTGTTTATGGGAATACTTTGCATCTAGTGATCACAAAGCCTTTTTTTTCAAGGTAATTATGGGAAAGGATAGGTCTATTCCTCAGGTTGCGATTCTAATTTGGAGAATATCCAGCTTTGATTATATCAGAAAGGGTTTGGCAAACGTGCATAGGGACAGGCTGTTTTCAAGCAAATGTGTCCTTGGTAAGTGGAAGGCCTTCAAAAGTGAAATTTTTAGAGTACAAAGCTTGTATGTGCGTGGCAGTTCCACCCATAAAGCTTCACTGGACAAGTTCTAGTGAAGTGCTTTTTAATGCATACTTGCCGATCTGTGTGAGCCACCTCTTCTGTCTGATTGGTTGCTGTTCAGACATGGGACTCAGCCCAATATATGACATGGAATATGTTAAGCTTAAATCAAATATATAAAATTGCCCATGTAGCGAAACTAATAGACCGTTTAGGAGGTGGGAAAGTAAGTAACACTGAGCTTGCCATGTATAATTAGCCCAATCCATTTGGGTGCTAGAAACTGCATTAGAAATTAATTCTCTTGTCTTGTTATCACCACTGGAGCATCAATAGATGTACCCATGTTAGCCTAATCATTTATAAGTACTCTTCAACTTTGCAAATGGCAGACATAAGGTAGACCAGCAAGCAATAGTAAACAACCTTGTAGGTGACCAAATCAAAGAAGGTAACAAATTGACATGTAGGAGAAAGTTTGAAAAATCTGGTGGATGGGCACCACAACAATAACCTCTCACTTAATGACAGCAACACTAAAGAGCTGATTATTTACTGCAATAAGAAGAAGTGGAAGTCTGTGAGCCTGTCCTTGTTAGGGAAATGGAGGCGGAGAGGGTCTGTAGATTAAATTCCTTGGCCTCAACATATCAGAAGACCTATCCTGGGACCAGCATATAAGTGTCATCATATAGAAATACCTTTACTTCCAGAGAAGTTTGTGCTGATTCAGCGTGTCACCAAAAACTTCTGACAAACTTCCATAAATACACAGTGGAGAGTATCCAGCTGGTTGCACCACAGCCTTGTATGGAAACATCAATGGCTAGGAATGGGAAAGCATACAGAAAGTGGAGAATACTGCCCAGTCCATGACAGATGAAGCCCTGCCCACCACCGAGTACACTTAAACGGGGAGCTGCCACTAGAAAGCAGCATCCATCATCATGGACCACCACCAACCAGGTAGTGAATTCTCACCTCTACCATCAGGTAGAATATACCAAAGTTGTGTTAGGTCCCACACAACCAGGTTCAGGGATTCCCCTACAACTGTCAAGATCCAGAACTGTGGATATTTGCATTCAGAACTATTCTGAACTGATTCTACGACCTACAGACTCACTTTCAAGAACTCTTTACAACTTACCTTCTCAGTATTATTTTCATTGTCTCACCTTGTCTTCTTTTGCACATTAGCGTTTATCAGCCTTTGTCAGTTCATGTATAGTTTTTCATAAAGTCCTAATTTTTTCCTGTAACTGCCTGCAAGAAAATGAATCTCAAGGTAGTACAGTAGATTCCAGTTAATTGGGACACATCAGGACCAGTACATTTTGGCACAATAAAGCAGCTCGACTAATTCACTAACGTTTTGTGGAAATAATTTAAAAGGTATAAAAAAGACAAACCACCATTTAACTGAGTAACAAACTATGTATTTTAATGAAATAGATAACAAATTAAAACACTATCAATACAACAATACTATAAAATATGTAATACTTCCTAATTGTTACTGCAAAGGAGTTCATCCAGTGTACACTGCCATGTTCTTTTGATTGACTATAAATGAACAAAATCAGCACTAACACCTGGTATAGATAATGGATTGTCTTCGTACAATTTTTAATGATTGCATCCTACAAATCTTCACTTTCATTGTAACATTCAAGATGATTGTCGAAAAGTTCAAATTCTTCATAGTGCCTAACTTGTTGAAGTAGTGAAATAGTTTCATTTTCACTCTTGGCTGTTTTTGACATCTCCGAGCCTGACTGATTGAAACTGCAGTGAACAGTGCAGTTCCGAATTGTCTCACTGCTTATTTCTTGCCAACTATCAGTGACAAAATCATTGCTTTTTGAATATTAGCATACACAATTTAAAAACTGTTCACTGTAAATACAGTATAGTGTCTAATGGCCATACAACTGCATAGGTCTGATGCTAGTTAGAAGTAATTCAGCAGCAGTCTCATCAACTAAGTAGCATAGTGTCCCAGGTAAAAAAAGGAAATCCCAGCTATTTTCTCAATTAGTTTTTGTTCTTTAATAGTTATCCTAAGTCAGCAGCTATTCCAATTAACCAATGTCCCAATGAACTAGAATCCACTGTAGATGGTAACATAAAGTGTATGTAAAGTGACAGTAAGTTCACTTTGAACTTTGAACCTTGACCTGCAGCTTTCAAAGGGAAGTTGCTTTGTGCAACAAATGTTAGTAGAACTTTTGCAAATGATTGCACAAAATTACGGGTGGATATGTTTTATTACAGCAGGAAGGTAGAGATTTTCCTTTGTTAGTGGTTCAAAAACAATAAAGCATTGATTTAACGTGAGGCAAAGAAGTTTGAAAGGGGATCTGAGACTAAACGTTTTTTTGCAGGTTGAAATATGCAACTCATTGTCAGAGAAGGTGATGAAATTAGATTCCATTACAAATTTTAAGGGCCATTTAGAAAGGCACTTGTACAGGCAACACACCGAACGGTACAAGCTGAATGAAACAAAGGACAAAAAGTACAGTTAGTACAGTTGGACAAAAAGTTAGACATTGATGTGGTGGGTGGGCTAAAGGACCTGTTTCTGTGCTGTACAACTTTATGATTCTGTGAGCGACCTCTCATTCGTCTAATGCAGCACTGTCAATGAGGTAAAGAGAAAGAGAAATATCTTCTACCGAGGGAGAACAAAGTCTTTAAAATATATAGGCAAGTTCCACTGAGAGTATAATACTATGGAAGACAACATCAGGAGCCAAGCACTAAAGATGTAGATCCATTATAGGAATTTTAATGCTCTCAAGTGGTTGGTCAAATCAGTGGAACATCTTCTTTTCCCTCTTTCCTGTCATGAAGTATAATCCTTTTATGTCTAATATCTATGCAAAACCCTCATGCACTTAGCTATAAATCCAACCCTCATATATACACATCAACACACACAAGATACTGGAAGAACTCAGCAGGCCGGGCAGCACCTATAGAAAAAAGTACAGTTGGCGTTTTGGGCCAAAATCCTTCAGCAGGACTGGAGCAAAAAAAGTTGAGGAGTAGATTTAAGAGGTGGGGAGAGAGAAACACAAGGTGATAGGTGAAACCTGAAGGGTGAGGGATGAAGTAAAGAGCTGGGAAGTTGTTTGGTGAAAGAGACAGAAGGCCATAGAAAAAAGAAAATGAGAGAGGAGCACCAGAGGAAGGCGATGGGCAGGCAAGGAGGTAAGGTGAGAGAGGGAAAAGGGGATGGAAAATGGTTAAGGAAAGGTGGGGAGGAGGGGCATTACCGGAAGTTCAAGAAATCAATGTTCATGCCATCAGGTTGAAGGCTACCTAAACAGAATACAAGATGTTGTTCCTCTAACCTAAGTGTGGTCTCATTATGACAGTGCAGGAGGCCATGGACAGACTTATCGGAACAGGAATGGGAAGTGGAATTAAAATGGGTAGCCACTGGGAGATCCCGCTTTTTCTGGCGGATGGAGCATAGGTGCTCGGCAAGTCCGTCTTCCAATATATTTCAGGTTTCACCGATATACAGGAGGCCACACCGGAAGCACAGGACACAGTGTATGACCCCAACAGACTCACAGGTGAAGTGTCGCCTCACCTGGAAGGACTGTCTAGGGCCTTGAATGATAGTGAGGAAGCAGGTGTAGTGGCAGGTATAGAACTTGTTTTGCTTGCAAGGATAAATGCCTGGAGTGAGATCAGTGGAGAGGGATGAATGGACAAGGGAGTCGCAGAGGAAGGGATCATAGAAAGTAGAATGGGTGGGGGGGGGAGGGAAAGATGTACTTAATAGCCACGTCCAACGGGATCGCACCACCAAGCACATCTTTCCCTCCGCCCCCCCCCATCCTCCATTTGCTAGAAAAAGTGGGATATCCCAATGGCCTCCTATTTTAATTCCACTTCCCATTCCCATTCCGATATATCCATGGCCCACTCCACTTTTTTATAGATGCTGCCTGGCCTGCTGAGTTCCTCCAGCATTTTGTGTTTGTTGCATGGATTTCCAGCATCTGCAGATTCTCTCTTGTTTGTGATTGTCTCACATCTACGTACCTCAATTTTTATATATTACCAGATCATCAGTTATGTCAGGTAGATCTCCTGAATATGTTAACTGACATTCACCATTCCTTCTTTCTTGCAGGGCAGTTGCTGCCAGCTGCAGCAGATTGTGTAATCATGGAAAGAAGATGGAGGATAATGGTATGTTTGGGCCTAGCCTCGAGACATGCTCTCCAGAGTCCTTTGCTTCTTCACACTGTTTCCGTTCTTGCTCCTTTACAGAGTGCTTTGTCCTCTCTTTCCCTGGGTCAATTTGAGTCATTCTTTAAAATGCAATTAATTTTTTAAATTCCCTAGTCAGATATCAACAAAATCACCCTAGTCACCATCTACCCACCCACACTGTTCCTACTACATATCTAATATTTATGCATTGTGAATGAATTTTAATGGTCGATGTACTAAAACGATAATCCCTGGGTCTCAGGAAAAATTCACGTTGTAAGAAATTTAGAATTCTAATGATAATATGTGTCCACTAAAGAAAAAGTATCAGCTAGCAATATAGAATACGAGAGATGATTGATAAGTTTGTGGCCTAAGATAGAAGGAGTCAATTTTAGAAAACCTGGCACGTTTATTTTTCAACATAGTCCCCTCCTACATGTACACACTTAGTCCAGCGGTCGTGGAGCATAAGGATCCTTTCTTTGTAGAAGTGGTCCACAGCAGGGGTGATTGATAAATTCATGGCCTAAGGTAGAAGGTGATGAGTTATTAACTTCAAACTTTCTGCATTATCACTCAAAGAGTTGAACTGCACGTGCATGTGATGAGAGGGTCTTGGACCTCCAGGTGGTCCACAACAGGGGTGATTGATAAGTTTGTGGCCTAAGGTAGAAGGAGATGAGTTATATAGCTCTTGTTACATGCATGTGCAGTTCAACTCTTTGAGCAAAAATGCAGAAAGTTTGAAGTTAATAACTCATCTCCCTCTACCTTAGGCCACGAACATATCAATCACCCCTGCCATGGACCACTTCCTGAAGGTCCAAGACGCCGCCTTCTACAAAGAAGGGATCAATCTAGGTTTTCTAAGATTGACTCCTTCTACCTTAGGCCACAAACTTATTAATCACCCCTTATACCTCTGACATTAAAACATTCGGTTCTGTTTATTTTAAGATCAGAGATTCTTCATCAATAAATCCCTCATTTAAATACTCAAAATTTAACAGTCAACTAAATTAATTCAGGTTTTGTGCAAGTAAATTCTTTTCCCATATTAAGCTCTGATGGATGCCTGACTTACTTTTGACCAAACTGTATTTTCAGCAGGACTCACTGCAGGTTCAAAGCAAAACAGATTTATTTTCAGGAAACCTTCACATTATTTAAATGGCAACACCCTCAGAATTTTCCTTGAATTATTAATGGTCAGTGGCAGTTCTAGATGCCCCTGTATGAAATGTTTACAGTAAGTATAACTCTTGATTCCAATCAATTTTTGCACTCAGGAGAGTTTATTCTTTAGGCCTGTTCATAAAATACTTCTTTTCTCATGTAAGTGGAATGAACTCTACTGAAATGAGATTTCTCAACCTTTAACAGGTTTCCATGGCTATGATAGAGATATTTATTAAGTGGTGTCAGAGGCATGGATTTTTAATATGCATGATGAATCTGAATAGAGATAAATGAGTGAATCGTGTTCAGAGATGAAATATAACAAGCTTTATGGAAAGTAATGAGAGCACTTAATTGCTATCTCCTTTTTAAGGGTACACATGTTTGCAAAAGAGCAGACATCATGCATAAATGATTTAAAAATATAATTATCCTTTCTAGCCTGTGTGGTTAGTGGATCTTTCACAGTTTGTGGGTCTTTATACAAAGATTAAATTATTACAGGGATTAATTATTATTTATTTTGCATGTTACATCTCCAGAAAGACAAATAAATAATTTTTCTTCAATAGCTGACTTATTCAGTTGCTCATTTACTTTAGTTATGACTTAACCATAGATATTTAAATCTTAAAAACACATAGCTCACTCCCCCTCCATCTCCATCATCTTGTTCCCCCACCTTTCTCTCTGACTTCTTTTATTTGTTTATTTATCTATATCTATTTATTTATTTGTTTATTTATCTATATCTATTTATTTAGAGACACAGCGTGGAACAGGACCTTCTGGCTCAACACGCCGCGAACCACCTATTAACCCTAGCCTAACCACAGGACAATTAGCAATGCCAATATTAAGCTGCTAGCTGGCACATCTTTGACCCGTCAGAGGAAACCAGAGCAGCCAGAGGAAACCCATGTACACACTCAAAGAACATACAAACGTTCTTTCAGTGGATGCTGGAATTGAACTCTGAAATCTGGAGTGCCTCCAAGCTGTAATAGTGCCCCATCTCTCTACCTTCTCCTACTTCTTGTACCTGATCCAGTCCTTTCTCCCTTTACCCCTCTCCTTTCCCTTCATCCACCCTTTCCTGCCTTTCCCACCTTCCTCATCCCCGTCCTTACTGCTCCCACTGTCCGTCTTCTTTCGTCACTCTTATCTCCTCTCCCTACACCTACTGATTTATGTATCCCTTTTCCTCCATTTCTCTCTCCCCTTCTCTCTATCTCTCCAGTCCAGCACTTGTTTCATCATCATCATGTGCCGTGTTGTATGACGTAGGTGATCATGGTCTCTGACCATGATTCTTCTTGGCAAATGTTTCTACGGAAGTGGTTTGGCATTGCCTTCTTCTGGGCAGTATCTTTACAAGATGGGTGACCCTAACCGTGATCAATGCTCTTCAGAGACTGTCTGCCTGGCGTCAGTGATTGCAGAACCAGAACTTGTGATATATACCAGCTGCTTATACGCTCATCCATCACCTGTTCCCTTGGCTTCACATGACCCTGATCAGGAGGCTAAGCAGATGCTACCCATTGCCCAAGGATGACCTGCAGGCTAGCGGGGGGGGGGGGGGGGGGGGAGTGAGGAGTGCCTTTTACACCTCCTTCACTAAAGATGGATCTACACCCCACCACACAACCACTTCCTTTTGTGGATTATTACTGATGTCTGCCAAATATCTCTTCCTCCGCAGAAAAACGCACAATGAAAAGTGTGGAGGCATATTGTTTCAGTGTGTGAATTGTTTTTAAAATTCTAACATTATATGTTCTTGTTAACATTTCCTTTGTCTTGATTTTTCCTTCTCACTTCCTTTTTCTCTACTTGAATCTTTTTTTAATCTCAAAAACTGGATGTACCTGCTTCGGCTGCAAAGTTGAATGTTAAAACTGGAGAACAGAAACCCATGCTATCTTAAATTTATTTACTTATGGCTCCTCAAGAAGTTTTGAGGGTATTGCAACCTCTCTGGTTTCAAATCATGTTTGTTAGTGAGGCTACTACTCTTGAAAGGTAAGCAACACACATCAAAGTTGCTGGTGAACGCAGCAGGCCAGGCAGCATCTGTAGGAAGAGGTGCAGTCGACGTTTCAGGCCGAGACCCTTCGTCAGGACTAACTGAAGGAAGAGCTAGTAAGCGATTTGAAAGTTGGAGGGGGAGGGGGAGATCCAAAATGATAGGAGAAGACAGGAGGGGGAGGGATGGAGCCAAGAGCTGGACAGGTGATAGGCAAAAGGGATACGACAGGATCATGGGACAGGAGGCCCAGGGAAGAAAGACAAGGTGGGGGGGGAACCAGAGGATGGGCAAGGGGTATATTCAGAGGGACAGAGGGAGAAAAAGGAGAGTGAGAGAAAGAATGTGTGTATAAAAATAAGTAACAGCCAGGGTACGAGGGGGAGGTGGGGCATTAGCAGAAGTTAGAGAAGTCGATGTTCATGCCATCAGGTTGGAGGCTACCCAGACAGAACATTAGGTGTTGTTCCTCCAACCTGAGTGTGGCTTCATCTTTACAGTAGAGGAGGCTGTGGATAGACATGTCAGAATGGGAATGGGATGTGGAATTAAAATGTGTGGCTACTGGGAGATCCTGCTTTCTCTGGTGGACAGAGCATAGGTGTTTAGCAAAGCGGTCTCCCAGTCTGTGTCGGGTCTCACCAATATATAAAAGGCCACATCGGGAGCACCGGATGCAGTATGTCACCCCAGCCGACTCACAGGTTCTGTTTTTAACCTCAGGAGTGTAAACCGGCAAATAGAGGCAAGAAGGACCACATCTACCAGTATAACAGAGCACTGCTGGTAAGTTAGAAGGACAAAGGCAGCCTATGTAGCCACACTTTCATAATCATTCTGAGTGATTTATCATGGAAGCCCCTGTGATCACCGATATTCACCATCACTGCTTCCTGATCAATCTTGTGACTCTCACCAAAATCTCCTCACTACCACTCTCATTCTCAAACACATGAACTCTGGCACCAATAATAACTTGATACTAAAATGCAACTATTGTGTCTCAAGAGCCCTTCCTGCATAACAAACACAATACCTGTCAGGCTGTACTAAAAGAAATCTTCACTCTGTGAAGATAAAACCCTTCAGCATTTCTGAAAATCTGCCAGCTGGAACTTCTCCCTCTTGATCCATCGGCCTGCAATCGTTATCAGAATTATTTCCCTTTTTTTTCCTGAATTGATATTGAAATCTCCATACCTAATTCATCTGCACCTCTTTGTGATTTGGAACTAGAATTGGAATTGGTGTATTATTGTCACATGTATTGAAGTACAGTGAAAAGCTTGTCTTGCATATTGTTCGTAGAGATCAAATCATAAACACAATAGATTTTGCAGACGCTGGAAATCTAAAGTTATCATGGTCCTGTCTGGCAATTCCCCATCTTGCTATTACCTCCTTAATTAGGCCTTAATCCGGTCGTCTGATTTCCAATCATTCCCAGTTCTACTAATTACAGCACACCTGGTTCCCATTAACGAACATAGGATAAAACTCAGGCGGCACAGCCATGCTTTGCCAGTTTGTTGGTTGACTCTAGTGTGAGTAAACCTTATTTCTTGATTCCTTGGGACTGTCAGTTCTAAGTTCTGCACCATTTCCAGGATACTCTATATAAACCTTGTCTCCGTGTAAAGACTCTCCTGGACACCGGTTCCCCGTTCGCGGCGGTGCTAACGCCTCACGACTCTGCATCTGCGCCTGTGTCCTTCACTTGGGTTTGTCCTCAGCCTCATCCTTGCAACAAAAGCAACACACACAGAAAACATTGGAGGACCTCAGCAGATCAGGCAGTATCTATGGAGATCTATCTCTCCTTGCTACAGTCAGAAGTTCCCACCTGCTTCAAAAGGGCAACAATTATACCAGTACCCATGAAGAGCAGGGTGAACTGCTTTAATGACTATCATCCAGTAGCACTTACAGCAATGGCGATAAAGTGCTTTGAGAAGTTAGTTATGGCTAGAATTAATTCCCATCTCAGGACCCATGTAGGTCTACAGTGGATGTGATCTCATTGGCTCTTCATGTGGCCTTGGATTGCCTGGACAATACAAATACCTATGTCAAGATGCTTTTATTGACTACAGCTCAGCATTTAACACAATTATCCTACTGGTGTGATCTAAAAGCTCTAGAACCTGGGCCTCTGTAGTTCCCTCTGCAACTGGATCCTTAATTTTCTAACCGGAAGACCACAATCTATGTGGATTGGAACTAACATTTCCATCTCACTGACAATTAACATTGGTGCGCCTCAAGGATATGTGCTTAGCCCACTGTTCTACTCTCTCTACACCCATGGCTATGTGCCTAGGCATAGCTCAAATGCCATATATAAATTTGCTGACAATACAACTATTGATGGTAGAATCTCAAATGGTGATGAGAGGGTGTACAGGAGTGAGATATTTCAGCTAGTTGAGCAGTGTCTTTGCAACAGCCTTGCACTCAATGGCAGTAGCTGATCGTGTACTTCAGAAAGGGTAAGATGAGGGAGCACACACCAGTCATCATTGAGGGATCAGAAGTGGAGAGAGTGAGCAATTTCAGGTTCCTGGGTGTCAGTATCTCTGAGGATCTAACCCGGACCCAACATATTGTTGCAGCTTCAAAGAAGGCACAACAGTGACTATATTTCATTAGGAGTTTGGGAAGATTTGCTATGTCTCCAAAAACGCTCGCAAATTTCTATTGAAGTACCATGGGGAGCATTCTTCAAAGTTGCTGGTGAACACAGCAGGCCAGGCAGCATCTCTAGGAAGAGGTACAGTCGATGTTTCAGGCCGAGACCCTTCGTCAGGACTAACTGAAGAAAGAGCTATCCTTACTAGCTCTTTCTTCAGTTAGTCCTGACGAAGGGTCTCGGCCTGAAACGTCGACTGTACCTCTTCCTAGAGATGCTGCCTGGCCTGCTGCGTTCACCAACAACTTTGATGTGTGTTGCTTGAAATTCCAGCATCTGCAGAATTCCTCGTGTTTGGGAAGCATTCTAATAGGTTGCATCATCATCAGGTATGGGGGGAGTGATGGGAGGGGGGGGGTTATTGCCCAGAATCAAAGTAAGCTGTAGAGAGTTGTAAACTTAGTCAACTCGATCATGAGCACTAGCCTCCGTAGTATCCAGGACATCTTCAGGGAGCGATGCCTCAAAAAGTTGGCACCTATCATTAAGAACCCCCAGGTCATGCCTAGTTCTCATTGCTACCATCAGGAAGGAAGTTCAAAAGCCTGAAGGCACACACTCAATGATTCAAGAACAGCTTCTTCCCCTCTGCCATCTGATTTCTGAATAATGAGCACTGAACTCATGAACACTTCCTCACTACTTTGTTATTTCTATTTTTTTCAGTACTCATTTAATTTAATAATTTTATATATATTTATATACTTCCTGTAATTCAATGTGTTTTCTATTATGTACTGCATTCTACCTCTGCCGCAAAGTCAACATATTTCACATTTGCCAGTAATATTAAACTTGAGGAATAAACAGTCATGTTTTCAGGCTGAGAGCCTTCATCAGGATTGAAAACGTAAGGGGTAGAAACCAGAAAGATCAAATCATTGAGGTAGAGTAATGCAAGCGAAAGCAATAACAGAATGTAGAAGAAAGTACAACAGCTACACAGAAAATGCAGTGCAGATGGACAATAAGTATCAAAATCACAATGAGGTAGATTGTGAGGTCAAAGGTCCATTTTATTATACTTGGGAACCATTCAATAGTCTTATAACAGAGCAAGGTGCTGTCCTTGAGCCTGACGATTTCAGGCTGTTTTCTCATCTGCCCGAGGGGAGTGGGGAGAAAGGAGAATGTCTGGAGTGGGTGGGATCTTTGATTATACGGGCTGATTTACAGGAGCAGTGAGTATAGACACTGTGGGCACATGGCCAAGTGGTTAAGGCATTGGACTAGTGACTTGAAGGTCGTGAGTTCGAGCCCCAGCCGAGGCAACGTGTTGTGTCCTTGAGCAAGGCACTTAATCACACATTGCTCTGCGACGACACTGGTGCCAAGCTGTATGCATCCTAATGCCCTTCCCTTGGACAACACTGGTGCCGTCGAGAGGGGAGACTTGCAGCATGGGCAACTGCTGGTCTCCCATACAACCTTGCCCAGGCCTGCGCCCTGGAGAGTGAAGACTTTCCAGGCGCAGATCCCTGGTCTCGCAAGACTAACGGATGCCTTAGAGTATAGACAGAATCCATGGAGAGCTGACTGGTTTCTGTGATGTGTGGAGATGTACAGTTTCTTGCAGTCACTGGCAGAGCAGTGGCCATACCAAGCCATCATGTGTACAGATGGAACGCTTTCTATAATCCATCACCTATAAAAATTGATAAGGGTTGATGGGGTATGCCCAATACTTTTAGCCTGCTGAGGAGGTAGATGTGCTGGTGAAGTATTCTGACCATGGGGTGTCTAAATGATTGGACTAGGACAGGCTATTGATGCTGTCTCTCCTAGGAACTTGAAGCTGTTATCTCCTCTCAATGTCTGCACTGCTGATATAGACAGGAGCCTGTGTGTCATCCCCCTTCCATTATTTCTCAATCATTTAGTCACTTTGGTCAAGGTAGCTACAGTATTCCTATCAAGGTCTCAGTGGTTCTGTCATCCTCACTGTGAAATTACCAGCTTATACTTCCTAATATTTTGTGAACAAATTATTTTAAAATGTAAATGTGAGCACGTAAATCTCGGAAGATGCCAAGCCTGGCAAAATCTGACCATGGGTTGTATAGAAAGTGTTGGTATCTGAGAATTAATTAAGATAAAAGGGAAAGGAAAGAAAGCTCGTGGATCTTTAGCAGTGACTAAATCATTAAAATAATTCAGCTTCACATTACAATCTGTTATCTGATCATTAGTTACCTTTCAATTTCATTAGCTTTTCAAACTATTGCTCCACTTATTCCAATCATGATTGGAGAACATTAATATAATGTGTAGATTCCTGCAGAAACATCTTAATTTGTTCCAATAAATTTAACAATGGCTTTCACTATAAGTATGTGTAATATTTATGTAATGTGCAATTATGTGATGCTGAACTTCTATTAGTCACTATTCAACTAATAAAATATTTCATAATATAATTGCTGTTGCTAGACACAATGAAATCAGGACATTACAATTATAGATGTTTGCTACACTATTAATTTGATATATTATTACAGGTGGAAAGATGAAAAATAAAACTGCATTCAATCCCTGAACCAAAGTAAAATGTATCTGTTGAAGTGTCTCTTCCTCTACCAGTCTTTGGGAAATGATCACATTCAGATTTATAATGTATGGAGGAATATATAATTTAAAAAGTCTTTTCCAATAGAGTCACAATTTGGAAAATTGCCTGCTTATTTAGCAGACGGTGCAATACCAATGTGTGATGCTTCCACACTTCCAGATACATAACCAATAGACAATAGGTTCAGGAGTAGGCCATTCAGCCCTTTGAGCCAGCACCACCATTCACTGTGATCATCCACAATCAGTACCCTTTTCCTGCCTTCTCCCCATATCCCTTCACTCCGCTATCTTTAAGAGCTCTATCTAACTCTTTTTTGAAAGAATCCAGAGAATTGGCCTCCACTGCCTTCTAAGGCAGAGCATTCCACAGAACCACAACCCTCTGTGTGAAAAAGTTTTTCCTCAACTCTGTTCTAAATTGTCTACCCCTTATTCTTAAACTGTGGCCTCTGGTTCTGGACTCCCCCAACATCGGGAACATGGTTCCTGCCTCTAGTGTATCCAATCCCTTAATAATCTTATATGTTTCAATTAGATCCCCTCTCAGCCTTCTAACTTCCAGTGTATACAATTCCAGTTGCTCCAATCTTTCACCATATGACAGTCCCGCCATCCCAGGAATTAACCTCGTGAACCTGCGCTGCACTCCCTCAATAGCTAGAATGTCCTTCCTCAAATTTGGAGACCAAAACTGTACACAATACTCCAGGTGTGGTCTCACCAGGGCCCTGTACAACTGCAGAAGGACCTCTTTGCTCCTATACTCAATTCCCCTTGTTATGAAGGCCAGCATGCCATTAGCTTTCTTCACTGTCTGCTGTACCTGCATGCTTACTTTCAGTGACTGATGAACAAGGACACCTAGATCTCGTTGTACTTCCCCTTTTCCTAACTTGACACCATTCAGGTAGTAACCTGCCTTCCTGTTCTTGCCACCAAAGTGGATAACCTCACATTTATCCACATTAAACTGCATCTGCCCACTCACCAAACCTGTCCAAGTCACCCTGCATTCTCATAACATCCTCCTCACATTTCAGACTGCCACCCAGCTTTGTGTCATCTGCAAATTTGCTAATGTTACTTTTAATCCCTTCATCAATATGTCAATAACCAGCATGTTATTCTCTGCCTTCTTCATAACAGACCAGCATTTCAGCATGGATTCTCTGTCAAGCTGGGCACAGAGAAGTCTTTGGCGCAGAAGTCACCAGCCATATATTCTCCTTTGTTGAAAGTTTTTGGACAGAACAGACCAAAATTGAAACATGGTGGGACAGAAGTTCATTGTCTTTGCTCATTCATTATGTGCCATGTCTTATGACGTCAGTGATCATAGTCTTTCCATGACCATGATTGTTCTTGGCAAATTTTTCTGCAGGAGTGGCTTGCCATTGCCTTCTTCTGGGCAGTGTCTTTACAACACAGGCCACGCCGGTCATTATCAGTACTCTTCAGAGGTTATCTGCCTGGCGTCAATGGTCGCCTAAACAGGACTTGTGATATGCGCCAGCTCCTCATATGACCATCCGCCACCTGCTTCCACGGGTTCATGTGACCTTGCTTCCCCTTTCCCAAGGGTGACCCATAGGCTAGCAGAGGAAAGGAGCACCTGAACCTCGTTTTGGATCATCACACATGTTAAATGCACGCGTGTGTGTGTGTTTTGAAATCAGCTTCTATAATTCTGTTAGCACCAATAGAAATGTGGAATTGAATTCCCAACTAGGGTTGTTTCTTTTTATTTATACATTATTCAGGATCTGGGATACATCACCAGGGCAAGGATCTCGTACCCATCAAGAAACACCTTTGATAAGGTAGAGTTGAGAATCTGCTGGAACCTCAGCGGTATTTTCTCCAATAATGCTGTTGAGCAGCAAGCTCCAGAATTAACAAGCAAGTGGCCATGTACTGTTACGTCAGTGCAGCCTATGCCTTTGTTTAGGAATTTGCTGCAAGCAGTCTTCACGAACACCTGAAGCCCTTATCTTTCCTGTTAATATGTAGATCACAAGTGTGGGACACCCTGTAGAAGGAACCATGGAAACAGTAAGCACATGGGAGCAATCAGTTGATTCTTAAATACGGTTGAGATATGCAGTGATACATCCCATACCACCCCACCCCTGCCATTAGAATTATAGGACAGAAGCGTAAAGATTAAAAGGAAGCTGTAAACTCACCCTCTTTGTAATGGCTCTTTATTTTTGGGTCACTGTTATTTACTGATCACCTGGATATGATGAACAAAATAAAATTCTGGAGTTTGAAAATATTGTTCAACTGCTAAAAATGCATCACTGACATTATTGATAGGTTTCAGGTGCATGTAAGTCTTTGGGGAAATGAGCTAACACTCGGCAGTTTAGATTTAATGGGAATGGGGTAAGAATCAATTAACTTTTGTAAGAACAGGCTAAATGAACTAAGTGGTTCAACTTCAGGGTCAGGAACAAAGAGACTTGTATGGGTGTAAGGACTGAGGAAGTGCAGAGAGGCGGGAAGAGGTGGTGGAGTGAGTGAGTATCCAAGATACATGGACTGAAGGTAGCAGTATGAGCTGCTAGAAAAGAAAGCTCACTTTGTAGAACAAGAAAAGCAAGAATATGATAAATCTTGGCAACATACTTAATAGGGTGTCATTGGTATATCTTTCTTTTCAAATCTTTTAATTGTTATACAGAAAAAATAACATGAGTACATTGAAGTAACAACACTTACATTGGTCATTGGTATATTGTGGCTAATTCTGGACAAAACAGAGAAATATTGAGAAAAAAAAATCTGCAGCATTGCTATGATTTCCTAGGCACTGCGCTTGCAGCAGATTCAATAATAAATTTACAGGAATTAGATAAATACTTGAAAAGGAATATATTGTTGTTTTATGTGTAATAAGTAGAATGAAATTTATAGTTCTTAAAGAGACATCACTGGCACAGTGAGCTGGAGGTTTCCTTCTCTGCTGTATTTTTCCATGAATCTAAATTGAGGTAAATTCACAGACCATCTTTTCCAAACATCTGCTAAATTAATTTAGATAGATTTCTAGCACAGATGAGTATTAATATGTTTAATGTCAAAATTGTTTAATATAGGTCTTTTACCAATGAAGTTACATTATTCTGTGGATATGTAATAAGTATGATAATAAATCTACTTTAGCATTTAGCGTAATAGGGAAGAAACTGAGTTATTTACAGAAAATATTATTTGGGTTCCATCTTTGTGGTAAAATGATTACAAATTGCATGTTGTATTGGAAACTTTCTCAATTCATATCACATACTTTTCAAAAGAATATGGTATAACAATGCACCATTTTGTCAGGGGTTCCCAAGCTGGGGTCCATTGCTTAATGATATTGATCCATGGCATAAAAAACTTTTGGTAACCCATGAGTTAGATTGAATGCACTATTAAGTACTTGCAGGTGTCAATTCAGTAATCAGGAGAGATGACATGCAAGCAGAAAATGTAAGATTACAGTATCTCTGTAATGTAGACAGTCCTTTGAAGCTCATTTTGGTGCAGTTAAAGAGAAGACTGGTCTGTATTAGAATGGAACTGTATGTTAGTGTGACACAGCATGCACAGAACAATGATTCCATCCTCCAAATTTGGACTGTTAAATGAGAAGATTCCAGTGGAATCATTAAAGCTACTCAGGCACTAGAGAACGTTGATAAAAGAAACCGTAGGGAACATCTCATGCATAATTTATGTAATAAAAAGCTATAGCACAAATGACATCCTGGTACCTTGAACCGAGTACTGAATTGCTCTTAACAGTTTCATCCTTTGCATCATAATTAAGCCTTAAATTCATTTTGCAGAACATCATTTTGTAATGGCATTAACCAATAAAAATACATGGCCCCATGTATTCAGGAACCTGAGGAGGATTTTTATCTTTCCGCTCAGATGTGAAATGAGCTGTCAGCGTAAGTGGTGGATGTGGGTTCGGAGGTAATATTTAAGAGAGGTTTGGATAAGTGCATGGACAGGTGGTGTTTGGAGTGCTATGGTCCAGGTGTGGGTCAATGGGATGAGGCAGAATAACTGTTCAGCATAGACTAGATGGCCTGTTTCTGTGCTGTGACGCTTGATGCCTATGTGCTATGTAACCACAGTGCTTCATCATGTGGAAGTTATTAGAAGAATTACAGTAGCTGTTGTGGGTTTGATTCCCTTTGGGATGCTGTGCAATGTTCCATTACAAATGCTGAAAACTAATATTCTATTCCATTGGTCATCCATGCTCAGGTTTCCTAGCAACAATCTATTTTTTTTTACTATGCCACTATATCTCCAGAGCCTCTTAAGTAACTTGCCCTACAACAGTTAGGTAAGGTTTTATTAAAGATTTATAATGCAGCTAGAAGTAGGCAACTAAAGCGGAAATTTTCGACATCTCCAATAACACAAATTTAGTTCTTACCTTGCAATATGCAAACTGCAAACATTTCAAGCATTATGACCCTTCTTCAAGTCAGGGTCTCAGCGCAAAACGTGGACTGTCTACAGATGCTGCCTGACCTGCTGAGTTCCTCCAGAATT
Source organism: Mobula birostris (assembly GCF_030028105.1). Lineage (NCBI taxonomy): Eukaryota > Metazoa > Chordata > Chondrichthyes > Myliobatiformes > Myliobatidae > Mobula > Mobula birostris. Next base: position 176,116,424 of record NC_092375.1, on the reverse strand, counting down.
TTGTGTGTGTTGCTTTGGATTTCCAGTATCTGCAGAAAATCTCATGTTTATAGTAAAATCTATGATAGTATTGCCCAATAGTGAAAATAGCATAACAGGGACCAGAGCTGCACAGCATTAGGTTTTAGCACCAGGTTCTCACATTGTACTCCACACTGAGGTCGAAGGGTGCAAACTACACATTTACAGGAAGTATGACAGCAGCCATCTTGTCAAGGGGCTTTGGCCATATGCCCTGAGTAACTACCTACAGGACCAGAGCAGCAAGTTTATTGTTGTTAGTCAGTCTGCACGTTCAACGTGACATCAATTCAGCCACTTGTGAACTCCACACTTTAAACCTGTGCCCTAAGCCTCTCTTGGACAAGCAATGCTCAGCAAAATGGAGATTCCCCATGAAAGCTTCTTAAGGAATCACTGACAGGTTACTTGCTAGCTTATTTATTTTGGCTAATTGGCCTAATGCATTTGATTTTGAAAACTTCTGATGTACTTGAGTAGATTGGAATGATTACAGGTAGTGGTCTGAATAGTGTGGTAGCACAATACTGTTGGTCTTGAAGCTGATTCTGAACTAAATTGATCCCAGTTATGGATGACCTAATAGAGCTTCTTCTGGAAATTAGCAAACTGGGAAATAATGGGAAAATATTCAGCAGGGAAAGGAAGGAAAATGAAGAGGACAGTTTATTGTAGTTCAGAATTACTGAGAGTCTTTAGGGAGAAATTCTCTTCAGCAAGAATCAATAGTTCCAATACCTTCACTTAAAAGACGGACTGTGACTGAAATTTGCTATGTTTACTATTCCTGTAATAATCGATCTACTCTATGAATTACAATGGGTCTTAGGCGATTAGTTATTGATATATAGCCTGAAATTGGTAGGCAACATCTTAAAAACATTAAGGATTATTCTGGAAGTTTTGAAAATGATCAAACTTTACATTTAATTGACATTTAAGAATGCATAATAGTAGTTAACTACAGTGTCAAGTGCTTTTGAAGTTTCACTTTATTCAAAATACACGGTAACCAGAGTTTGGGCTTGGAATTTGAATCATCAAATTAAATTCCAAGCCTAAATTTCAATGTTATGACTGTACATCAAAATTTTGTAGTCTGTAAGAACTGAATTCCCAGGGTGCAAAGAACAGGATGAAAAGCAGTAATAAATCTGCTTAAGGTCTAGGAGAGTTTGTCCAAGGGCAGATTGACAAGTTGTGGCAGTAAATGAAAGCAGTAAGAATGTATAACTAATAAGATGTTCATAGTATTATCTTTAGCCATTAAGATACCTACAGGCAGCAGACATAATGACCAAGTTGAAGAAGACAATTCTAGCTATGTGTGCTAGATAAATATTAAGTTATGAATTAGGCATCCTCAGAGAATAGAGATCCAAATGTTTAAAGTGAAAATAAACCAAGTACAAATTATACTGGTTTTGAACACTGGATTATTTGATGACCGAACAATTAAGTGCTTCACAGAGTCCAGGAATTGTGAATGCAACTGTATTGCATTTGATTTTATGAGGCTATGTCAGTTTAAACAGCAATACTTTCTGCTTTCTATTTATAACTTTTCAAAGCACTAAAATGAGGTTAATCTTTTATTATATGTTTCCTTCGAAGTTTTATTTCCAGTTGGTTTATACTGTCAAGAGAAGCAACATATTGCTATTGTTAATATTTTCATTTCTTCTGTTTCTGTTTGTAAGGCCAATGCATTTTTCAGTAGTTTACTTTGCTCTTGTTTATTGGTCTTTGATCATCCATTATACATAATGTCTGCCATTGTGCATCTCAGCTCTGTACTCCAAACTATTCAAACACAATCAATTTGAAGATGATTCAGCTGACAAAAGTACAATACTCTTCAAGTCTTTCAGCACAAGAGCTATTCTCTGACTAAAACAGAAGCCATTCAAATATTTAGACCTTCAATTAGAATTTGAGAAGGACTTATTAGATGGAGCAAACATAGTTAAAGTGAAAGTACCAAGGGGTGTCGCATCCATGAAAATGGCTAAGTTGCCAAATCTGGGCAAAATGTATCTGAAGCTGTTAAAAGACACGTAGTAAGAAATTAAAGGAGCTCTGACTACAATGCTTTTTAATTCCTCCCAAGCTATAAACGTGGAGTTAAAGAAGTGGGGACTGCTAAAATTGTACTGTGAGAATGATCTTGAGAATAAGAGCATTACATATGAGGAGCACGTGATGGCTCTGGGCCTATTCTCACTGGAGTTTAGAAGAATGAAATGGTGATCTCATTGATAACTACCAAATATTGAAAATCCTTATAGAGTGGACATGGAGGGGATATTTCCAATAGTGGAAAAGTCTAGGACCAGAAGGCATATCCTCAGAATACAAGAACATCCTTTCAGAATGGAGATGGGGAGTAATTTCTTAATTGGATGGTAATGATCTATACTATTAATTGCCACAGACAGCTGTGAAGTCCAAGTCATTGGGTATATTTAAAGCAGAGGGTAATAATTTCTTGATAAATAAGGGTGTCAAAGGTTATGGAGAGAAAGCAAGAGAATGGGATTGAGAGTAATAATATATCAGCCATGATCAAATGGCAGAGCAGGTTCAATGGGCCAAATGGCCTAATTCTGCTCCTATGTCTTATGATTTTATGTTTATATGATCATCAGATCACAGGAAGGGTATGATTGCGCTGGAGAAGCTAATGGGGAGACTTATAAGGATGTTGTTGAATGGAAAACGGCAATGATAAGGAAAAATAGAAAATTAAGATAATTTCCTTTGTAGCAGAAGAGGCTAAGGGAAAAAAACTGAATTATAATGCACAGGATTTTAAGCTTCACAAGCAGAAGAAATTATAAGAATTTATTTCATTTAGCAAAGGGATCAAAAACCAATGGTCAGAGGTTCAAAATAATTGGTAGAAGGAGAAGAGAAGAGGTAAGGAAACTATAATTTTCTGTGTCAATATTAAGGTGCAGTCTGTACATTGAAATAGTGTTTGATGCAGAAACCCTCATTATTTTTAAATGGGACTTAATGTACCTCAGCTATTACCTGCAGAGATATGGCCACTTCTGTAAAGTGATATTAGGTAGCTTCTTTCATGATCAGCACAAACACAATAGGCCAAGTGGTCTCTTTCTGTCATATACTTTCCATGATCATATGAAATGAAATTTTACTGAGAAAACAAGTAAAGAAAGGAAAATCTGGATCTTGCCAGTAATGATCCACTCTTTAACACAAAGACTCACAGTATCATTCGCCAAAATAATTTGATTTTCCATGACTCAACCTGGATAGAATGTTGCTATTTCACACCATGTTTTATTTGTATCAACTTTGTTTAAGATAGTTTTATTAACCTACACTTTGGCTTAAAAAATTGTCTCCTTTACATCTATTATTAGGCGTTTCTGATACTAACATGCTTGATTTTCTAGTGATATGCAAATTATTGAGGAAAACACACTCAGCATGCCAGAAGTATACAGTGTAGGCAGGTTATGACGTCAATTATGATGACTGGATGCCAGTATTGGTAAATTGGACTTCAACAATGAAGCAGATCCTATGTGTTCAGTTTCCTTTAAAAGCCTAATAATTAGCAGCAGTAAATGACCTTCCAACACCCCCCACCTGGACTATTTAAAGGGATAATCAATTTGGTTTCCAGATTTGCTTCAGTCTGGTTTAAGAATCAGTATCAGGATCAGATTTAATCTCAACGGCATATGTTGTGAAATTTGTGAACTTTACAGCAGCAGTATAATAAAAAATGTAATAAGTATATATAGAGAAATATACTTTAAGTATAAATATGTCTATTGAATAGCTAAGTTAAAATAAGTAGTAAAACAAAAGGAATAATAAAGTAGTGATTTAGTGTTCACAGGTTCAATGTCCATTTAGAAATTAGATGGCAAAGGGGAAGAAGCTGTTCCTGAATCACTGGGTGCGTGTGTTCAGGCTTCTGTACCGAATTTCTGATGGTAACAATGTGAAGAGGGCATGCCCCAGGTGAGGGGGGGGGGGGGTCCTTAATAATAGACATCACCTTCCAAAGGTACTGCTTCTTAAAGATGTCTTGGATACTATGGAGGCTAGTTCCCAAGATGGAGCTGATTAATTTTACACCTTTCTGCAACTTACTTCAATCTTGTGCAGCAGTACCCCCTCCCCCATACCAGATAGTGATGCAGCCAATCAGAATGCTTTCCGCAGTACACTTGTAGAAGTTTTCTAGGGTTTTAGTTGACAAACCAAATCTCTTCCAACTCCTAATGAAATATAGCCTCTGTCTAGCCTTCTTTGTAGCTGCATCAATATGTTGCATCCAGGTTACATCCTCAGAGATATTGACACCCGGGAATTTGAAATTACTCACTCTCTCCACTTCTGATCCCTCTATGAGAGATCAGAAATAAGTGAGTGGTGTTTGGAGTTAGTTAGCCTTTTTTATATACCTTGCAGAGTGCTGAGACTCCCACATCCGGCAACAGTTTGGCAACAGTGACATCTAGAAAATAAGATCAGAAGTCATTGATGATTGTGCAATACCCCATTTCATGTGCCAATCCTCAGCAAATGAAGCTTCCCATGCCCACATTCAGCACACCATTGTATGTACAAGGAAGTGGTAACACCTGTGCCACAGAAGTGCCAGGCTATGGCCATCTCCAGAGAGAGAGAATATAACTACGTAAATGGCATTACCATTGCTGACCTCGCTCACAATCAATATTATAGTGTGCACTGTCCACAAAATCAGCAGAAACTGTCATATGAACCTCACAAAGCAGTTTCTACACTTCTAAGTTTTCCTAGCCAGAGGGCAGGGGACATCAATAACATTGCAGTTTACAGAACACTACTGCATCAGAAATGTCAGTGTTTCCACTGCAAGGGGATAGAATTCATCTTCTTCTACCCTGACAGTGAACTATGAGCAGCAAGTGCACATAAATCTATCAGTTTTAATAAAGCTCAGTGCAGAGTCTGAATGTTCTGTGGTGAGTTACTCACCTCCTCACTCTTATTTCCATCAAGACACATGTCAGGACAGTGATGGAAAACCCTCTACTTCCTTCATCAACTAACAGTCCAAAAATTCTCAAGATCAACTTCAATAAAACAGCCCACTTGACTGGAATCTCATCAACTTGCCTGTGGATTTATCTCCCCATCACCAGTGTTAAATCCCCTCACTCCAGTGTTAAATTCAAATACAAAAGTACAATGTGCCTAGGGTTGTTTATAATATTGGCATCTGCCCAAAACATCTGGTCCCATTGCAGAAGGATGGAATTCATCTCCATGCCCTCCGACAGTGGGCTGCGAGCAGCAAGAGTACATAAGTTCCGCAGTTTTGCAGGCTTTCTGAGGATGCCGTATGCCTTTGATTGCTTTCCCATCACATTGAGGGTGCTATGTTTGAATCCTGGGATGATTCATAATTATAAGAACTTTCCAAACTCTTATGTGCACCTGGTCTGCACACATTATGGTAGTTACTTAGTTTCCAGTAATGAAGCTTTTAACAAGGCAGCAGTGTCTTCATCTTTGATCTACCACAGCTAACCAAATGTTTGGATGAAGATGTGCTTCATTTTTGATATGCTACATCTACAGAATTGCCTATCTGACCCCCTAACTATCGAATCCCCTATTACTACTGCCCTCCTCTTCCTTTTCCTACCCTTCTGAGCTACAGGGCCAGACTCTGTGCCGGAGGCACGGCCACCGTTGCTTCCCCCAACAGTACTCAAACAGGAGTACTTAGTGTCAAGGGGCACAGCCACTGGGGTACTCTCTATTACCTGGCTCTTCTTATTCCCCCTCCTAACCGTGACCCACTTGTCTGCCTCCCGTGGCCCGGGTGTGACCACCTGCCTGTAACTCCTCTCTATCAGCTCAAGGATTTTGTTGCTTCAAGTGTGATAGAATTGGAGGGAAAAGAGGGGGAGGTGTTGCATTGCTTGTCAGAGAAAATATAACAGCGGTGCTCTGGCAGGATAGACTAGTGGACTTGTCTAGGGAGGCCATTTGGGTGGAATTGAGGAATAGGAAAGGTGTTGTGATGCCTATACAGGTGTATTACAGACTACCTAATGGGGACTGAGAACTGGAGGAGCAAATTTGTAAGGAGGTAGCAGATATTTGTAGTAAGCACAAGGTTGTGATTGTGAGAGATTTTAATTTTCCACACATAGACTGGGAAGCCCATTCTGTAAAAGGGCTGGATGGTTTGGAGTTTGTCAAATGCGTGCAAGATAGTTTTTTGCAGCAATACATAGAGGTACCAACTAGAGAAGGGGCAATGTTGGATCTCCTGTTAGGGAATGAAATAGGACAGGTGACAGAGGTTTGTGTTGGGGAGCACTTCAGGTCCAGTAATCACAATACCATTAGTTTCACTATAATTATGGAGAAGGATAGATCTGGACCTAGGGCTAAGATTTTTGATTGGAGAAAGGCTAACTTTGAGGAGATGCGAAAGGATTTACAGGGAGGGATTGGGACAATTTAGAGAAATGGAAGTCATTTAAAGATGAAATTTTGAAGGTACAGAATCTTTATGTTCCTGTTAGGTTGAAAGGAAAGGTTAAAAGTTTGAGAGAGCCATGGTTTTCAAGGGATAGTGGAAACTTGGTTCAGAAAAAGAGAGAGATCTTCGATAAATATAGGCAGCTTGGAGTTAATGAGGTGCTCAAGGAATACAAAGAATGTAAAAAGAATCTTAAGAAAGAAATTAGAAAAGCTAAAAGAAGATACAAGGCTGCTTTGGCAAGTAAGGTGAAAATAAATCCAAAGTGTTTCTACAGTTATGTTAATGGCAAAAGGATAGTGAGGGACAAAATTTGTACGTTAGAGAATCAGAATGGACGGCTATGTGGGGAGCCAAAAGAGATGGGAGAGATTTTGAACAATTTCTTTTCTTCGGTATTCACTAAAGAGAAGGATATTGAATTTTGTAAGGTAAGGGAAACAAAAAGGGTCATTATGGAAAGTATGATGATTAAAGAAGAGGAAGTACTGGTGCTTTAAAGAGTATAAAAGTGGATAAGTCTCCGGGTCCGGACAAGATATTCCCTAGGACCTTGAGGGAAGTTAGTATAGAAACAGCAGGGGTTTGACAGAAATATTTGAAATGTCATTAGAAACGGGGATGGTGCCGGAGGATTGGCGTATTGCTCATGTGGTTCCATTGTTTAAAAAGGGTTCTAAGAGTAAACCTAGCAATTATCGGCCTGTGAGTTTGACGTCAGTGGTGGGTAAATTGATGGGAAGTATTCTTAGAGATGGTATATATAATTATCTGGATAGACAGGGTCTGATTAGGAACCGTCAACATGGATTTGTGCGTGGAAGGTCATGTTTGACAAATCTTATTGAATTTTTTGAAAAGGTTACTAAGAAAGTTGACGAGAGTAAAGCGGTGGATGTTGTCTATATGGACTTCGGTAAGGCCTTTGACAAGGTTCCACATGGAAGGCTAGTTCGGAAGGTTCAATCATTCGGCATTAATATGGAAGTAGTAAAATGGATTCAGCAGTGGCTAGATGGGAGACACCAGAGAGTAGTGGTGGATAACTGTGTGTCAGATTGGAGGATGGTGTGTAGCGGTGTGCCTCAGGGATCTGTACTGGGTCCAATGTTGTTTGTCATATATATTAATGATCTGGATGATGGGGTGGTAAATTGGATTAATAAGTATGCAGATGACACTAAGATAGGTGGTGTTATGGATAATGAAGTAGGTTTTCAAAGCTTGCAGAGAGATTTAGGCCAGTTAGAAGAGTGGGCTGAAAGATGGCAGATGGAGTTTAATGCTGATAAATGTGAGGTGCTACATTTTGGTAGGACTAATCAAAATAGGACATGCATGGTAAATGGTAGTGCATTGAAGAATGCAGTAGAACAGAGTGATCTAGGAATAACGGTGCATAGTTCCCTGAAGGTGGAACCTCATGTGGATAGGGTGGTGAAGAAAGCTTTTGGTTTGCTGGCCTTTATTAATCAGAGCATTGAGTATAGGATTTGCGATGTAATGTTGAAATTGTATAAGGCATTGGTGAGGCCAAATTTGGAGTATTGTGTACAGTTCTGGTCACCAAATTATAGGAAAGATGTCAATAAAATTGAGAGAGTACAGAGGAGGTTCATTAAAATGTTGCCTGGCTTTCATCTCCTAAGTTACAGAGAAAGATTGAACAAGTTAGGTCTTTATTCTTTGGAGCGTAGAAGGTTGAGGGGGGGACTTAATAGAGGAGTTTAAAATTATGAGGGGGATTGATAGCGTTGACGTGGATAGGCTTTTTCCATTGAGAAAGAGATTCAAACAAGAGAACATGAGTTGAGAGTTAAAGGGCAAAAGTTTAGGGGTAACATGAGGGGGAACTTCTTTACTCAGAGAGTGGTAGCTGTGTGGAACGACCTTCCAGCGGAAGTGGTTGAGGCAGGTTCGATGTTGTTGTTTAAAGTTAAATTGGATAGCTATATGGACAGGAAAGGAATGGAGGGTTAATGGGCTGAGTGCAGGTCGGTGGGACTAGGTGAGAGTAAGAGTTCGACACGGACTAGAAGGTTCAAGATGGCCTGTTTCCGTGCTGTAATTGTTATATGGTTATATGTTATATGGTTATATCTATCAAAAGTTGTAACTAGGGATGGAAGATCTATTTTCTGACTATCTGAATGTAGACTCCCATGTTAAATCCAAGTACAAAAGTGGAATGTGCATAGAATAGTTTATGATATTTGCATTTAGCCATCAACATGGAAAATTGTTCCAGTATATCCAGTTCTCAAAAAGCAAAAACTAACTTGATCCAGCTAATTACCAGGCAATCAGTCTCTTCTCAGTCCTCATGAGAACTATGGAAGGTGTCTGTAATACATATGAACCTCTGGGCTCCTGATCTTTACACTAATAACAGGCAGACGATGTAGATTAATACACAGGAGACACAGAGAGCTTTAACAGACTTATCTGGCTTATTGTGATTGCATGAGGTTAATGGACTTGAGTATGATCTAATTTTATCACATTTATATACTACACTGTTCCCCATTTCAAACGAAAATAAAGAATGGAACTTGCTAACAGTATTTATACCATTATACAGCAAAGTTTAACCCACTAATTGGGTTTCAAACTTTCCTCAGTCTTTGTATGAGACTGAATGCATTAGTTCAATTGGTTGGGTGGTGTCACAATAAGAAACTTGCACTAACATCAGCACAACAAAGGAAGTGGTTGTGGACTTCAGAAGTGGAAGTCAGGAGAACATACGCCAGTTCTCACTGAGGGTTAGTGATGGAAAGTTTGAGCAGTTCCTTGTTATGAATCTCTACAAAGATATGTCCTTGTATGGGGGCTGAATTGCATAGGGTCCTCCATGGAGATAGATAGGAGCACCAAGATTTTTGGAGTACACATCACAGATGATCTCACCTGTTCTCTGAATAACTCGTCTTTAGTCAAGAAAGCACAGCAGCTTCTCCACTTCCTGAGAGAATGAGGCGAGTGAGGCTCCCTCTCCCCCAGACCCCGCATCACCATCTCACTGCAAGACTCTACAAAGGATTGTGAGGACTGCTGAAAGGATCATCAGGGTCTCTCTTCCACCCATCCGAGATATGATAATAGCATTAGGACAAGACCTGTTGGGACGGGAAACAGCTTCTTCCCGCAAGCCATGAGACTACTGAACTCCCTGCCACCGCCCAGGTCTTGTCACATTTAAAGCACCAGTAACATTATATAGTTTACTTTTTAACTGGTGTCATAAATGCTCCATGTGCTAGAAATATCGCAAGAGAGGATCCCAAGGGGAGCAGTAGACTAAGAAGGGGTGTAAGATCACAGCCAGTGCCAGGTAGGGGAGGTGAGCAGGGGCGGACTTGGGAAACTATGGCAGGTACCTAACAGGTGGAGGCAAACAAAGAGAGAGAAGGAAAAATATGAAAAAAAAACAACAGATGGATTACCATGGGGGGAGTAGAGTATAAATTGGAAGACGGCTGCTGGAGGGAAATAAGCAGGAACAGAGAAAGCTACCAATGCTGGGTTTAGATAATTAGCAGAGAATGGGAACCACTGGAGCAGAAGGGAGAGGTGAACGACAGCTGGAAATAGATGAGGGTGAGGTGTTGGGTAACCTGTGTGTGAAGTGGGTGGGATGGAGCCACGGGAGTGGGGGGGGGGGGAACAAAGAGAAGACCAAGATTGGTAAGAAGGTTTGTAGGGAGAGTGGAAAGGGGAACAATAACAGGAGGACCAGTGGATCAGAAAGAGAGAGGGGAGAGTGGGGAAATAACAAGTATTGCCTAAAATAGGAAAATTCAGTTTTAATGGCATTAAATTTTTGACTATCCAGGTGGAATATAATGTGTTGTTCCTTTAGTTTGCACTGGGCTTCATCCTAGCAGTAGAGAAGATCGAGTATGGATAAGTCCATGTGGAAATGAGAAGGGGAATTGGAATGATCTGCAACTAGAGTTCAGGATGGCCATTGTGGACTGAGCACAGATCTCTGCAAGATGGTCGCTGAGTCTGCGCATGGCCCAGCTGATGTAGATGCCACATCCAGAGTACCAAATGTAGGCAGACAAAGTTGAGGGAAAGTTGGCGACCCCACCAACGAACACCTGGCCATCATATTCCACACTGTCACAAACATCATCACATCAAATCTTTCCTCCTCAGCCTCTAACCTGACAGTGCCTCAACTCCACCATTCCCACTTTGCATTTACTCAAGGTCCACAAACTAGGACTGTCCTAGTAGGTTCATTGTTTCTGCTTGCTGTTGTTTACAGAACTTACCTCAATTTCTCATACCTCAACTCCGTCTGTCGCCCCTTTTCCAGTCCTTTCCTACCTTTTGCTGGGGCACCTCGTTTGCACTCCATTGTTGCGAGATCTTCCAATTCATGGCCATAATGCCACATCTTTACTAAGGATGTTGAGTCCTGAGACACCTCCAACCCCCATCAGGAAGTTTTACAAGCCCCCTGCTTCTTTATACTGTACTCTACTGCTAGATCCAGCTCAAACTGAATCATCAGGTTCGCTGATGACAGAACAGTGGTTGGCCTCATCAACAACAGAGATGAGAGATGAGGTAGAACAGCTTGTACAATGACTTGGACCTCAAGGTGGAAAGGACTAAAGAGGTGATTGTGGACTTAGAAAGGTGCAGGCTGACCGCTCCTCATTGGCACCTCTGTGGAGAGAGTTAGGAGCACCAAGTTTCTGGGAGTGCACATAATGGATGGTCTCACCTGGTCCTTCAACACCACCTCTTTAGTCAAGAAAACACAGCAGTATCTCTACTTCTTGAGGAGATTGAAGCGAACGAGTTTTTGTCTCCTTCCGCCCCCTCCCCACTATTCTAACCAACTTTTAAGGCATCCGTTAGTCTTGCAAGACCATGGATCTGCACCTGGAAAGTCTTCACTCTTCAGGGCACAGGCCTGGGCAAGGTTATATGGAAAATTGGCAATTGCCCAAGCTGCAAGTCTCCCCTCTCCACGACACCGATGTTGTCCAAGGAAAGGGCACTAGGACCCATACAGCTTGGCACCAGTGTCATCGCAGAGCACTGTGTGATTAAGTGCCTTGCTCAAAGACACAACACGCTGCCTCGGCTGGGGCTCGAACTCATGATCTTCAGATCGCTAGTTGAACGCCTTAACCACTTGGCCACATGCCCACACAAGCCAACTTTTACAAGAGTAACATCAAAAGTGTCCTGACCAGCTGCATTCTCATTTGGTATGGGATTTGCAAGGCATATGACCGTAAGACTCCACTGTGAGGAGTGCTGAGAGGACCACTAGGGTCTCTCTTCCACCCATCTGAAATATTTATCAGAAGTGCCTTGTACGCATGGCCCCGTAGCATTGACAAGGATTGCTCTCGCATTGACAAGGATTGCTCTCATCTTGACAATGCTCTCTTCTCTTTGTCCTCCTACCATCAAACAGGTGGTACCATAGCATTAGGGCAAGGACTATTAGAATGGAAAACAGCTTCTTCCCCAAGCCATGAGACTACTGATCTCCCTGCCACCACCCAGGTCTCAACAATTATGAAGCTCCAGTAGTGTTATGCTACTTGTGCTATAAACGCACCTTATGCTAAATGCCAATCTTCTGAAATATATTTTATTATTTGTTAATTTCAAGTTCAATTTTATTTTTCATTCAACCATATAATGTAGACCATCAAATAAAGCAACGTTCCACCGGGCCAAGTTGCACAATATTATTTGTGGTAGTATCACTTTGTGTGTTGTGTCTGAGTTATATGCACTGTGTTATGCATCCTGATCTGGAAGAATGTTGTTTCGTTTGGCTGTATATCTGTATACAGATGAATGACAAATAACTTGAACTTAGATGTCAAGAGTTTGCATAGGGTGGTAGACTGAGCTAGCTCCACCACAGGCACAATGCTCTCAAGCATTGAGGGTATCTTCAAGAGGAAGTGCGTCAGGAAGCTGACATCCATCATTATGAACCCTCAGCATGTGGGACATGCTCTTTTCTCATTATTACCGTTTAGAAGAGGCACTGGAGACTTAAGGCCCACATTCAATGAATTAGGAACAGCCATTATCAGATTTCTGAACAGTCCATGAACCCATGAGCATTAACTCATTATTTCTTTTTTTTTGCACTATTTATTTATTATGTAATTTACAGTAGTTTTATTTCTCTACATTGCACTGTTGCCATAAAATAATACATTTCATATCATGTAGGACAATGATAGTAAACCTGCTTCTGAATCTTATAATGTATTGATGTTGCAACCATCCTTCAAAAGTATGTTCAAACTTTTAAACTTCCCTGCAGCTCTCCTTGTATCATATACCAGGTCAGATCTCTTCACCAGCCTTTCAGAATTTCTTACTGACTTTGATCTAAGAATAGCCAATAGCTTATTCCTTTCCATAGATGCTGACTGACCTGTTAAGTTCTTCCAGCATTTTGTACGTATTACTCTAGATTTCCAGCATCTGCTGAATACCTTGTGTTTACGTTTAGCTTCTGTTTCTTCTTCCCCAATTCCTCCGTGTGATCCACCTTCAACAGCTGAAGCTGCAATGGCAATACTATTGTCCGGTTTGGCAAAACACTGACATAGTATTGGAATATGCAAGGGAATGGGCATATATTGCCAACTACTTTGGCCTTGACAATGGCCTCAATCTTGACAGTGATTTGTTATAAACCCTATGCATCCACCTTTAGACCAAGATCAGCCATTGCTGCAGTAACACATGTAGTTTTCCAGACTTTAACCTTAAACTAGTGAGGTCTTCCGAATGCTCACTCAATTATTCTTACATCTTCTCCCTCTGCTGAAGTTGGTCTCAAAGCAAAATCTGTATTGTATAATGGTGCTAGACTCCTTCAAAAATATTGCCCTAAGTGATCTAAAATATATTGAGTAGAAACACAAAGCAGCTTGGGCAAGAACAGAGCTCTATAGATATTAATTGTTGGATGGTGTCACCTTTATTTATTTATGTTTAATCGGGTATATCTATCCAACTTGAGAAAGACCTTGATCCCTACCAATCTAGGAAACAAGTGCTGTGGAAACACAGAAAAGATGTTGTAAGACACCATCTGTAGAAAGGGAGTTAGTGTTTCAGATTGATGACCTTTAATATTGTTGATGATCTTTCATCAGAACTTAAAAAGTCATTGCTTTTATAAAATTGTCTAGTTTACTATTCTGCAACACCCTCTTAATATTTTTAATTTAATGCTTCCTTAGTTTATTTACTAAGAACATAGACCATAGAACAGTACAGAACTGGAACATGCCCTTCAGTCCACAATGCCAAGCCAATTAAATTACCGATCGAACAGCTAACTAAACTAATCTTTTCTGCCCACACAATATGCAAATCCTTGCATTTACCTCACATTTATGTGTCTGTCTTAATATCACATACTTTTTGTGCAAACTCAATCTCACCAATTGTACATTCTTTTTGTCACTGGGGTAACCCTCTGATGAGACTAATGAATTATCTCCTTGAATGTCTGCACTAACCAGTCTCTTACTCTTCGATTTATTTCTCCAGTCTATTTCAGACAATTTTTATATCATTGTAATTGTCCCTACAAAATTTTAGTACACGAGTAAATGTATAAGGTGTGGTGGTCTATAACTGTGAATTACAGAGATCTGATGCACTAAGTAATGGCTGAGGCTACAGCTGTAATTGGTAAGATACTACATTTTAACATTGATTAACAGACTTTGAGCATGCTTGTTGAATTCTTAAAAGTCTTATGATGCTGTATTTTTTGTTGCTTTGGCAATATAATCATGACAATGATTTCTACAGTTATTACTTCCCCATGTTGTTTTCCTGCAGGCCTAGGTGCTTTCTGAAATACCTCTGTGAAGAGGACATCCATAGTCTTTACATTGTCAGTGAAGGGGTTCCAACCATAGATTCCTCCACCAGTTAGTCACAAAATGTTTTTTGATAGATGTTCACTATCCAGGGCCAGGGGTTATTTCTTTTATGCTATCTCAGCTTTCTAGCATAGCAGTTGAAACTTCTAGAGATCAAAGGGTTGTTTTGAGTAGGCTGAACTTCCAACCAATATTAGTTATTGAGCTTCTTGCAATAAACAGGAGACAGTCTTCAGTTTTAATGTAAATTGCATGCAATAATGCAACTGAAGTTAAAAGGACAGCTTTGCAAACAAACAGCACTCTCTATAGAACACAGGATGCTGGCAGCAACCTGGGCTGGTTGCTCAGAGTTTCAGTGTAAGACAGTGGGGTTATTCAATTGGGTTTGCTTCAAACCAGATTAACGCTGGCTAAGTTATTTAATTCAAGAAAACTTGTAGAGCAGCTTCATACTATCACCTAGCACATCAAATAGCTGATGTGTTAATAGTTAGAGGGTTTGTATGTTCAGACAGTGAGTTTCACAGCATTAATTGTAGAAATCATGGAACTCTATGTCCAGAAGTTTTTAGACCATTTGTGTAAAAATTTATCTGAAAAAAAATCATATACAATACATGTGAAGTCACCCAAATGGCAGAAAAGCAGCATAAATGTAGAGACAAGTCAGGCTTATTAGGAATGATCTGAGACATCAAGAAGGATGACAGAAAGATGGGGGACTAGGATCAATTCCTCTGCTTCTGATTCCTGTGATGGACGATTTGATCAGCTGCAACGTATTGGTATGTTTCTTTTAGCTTATAGGAATTGCACCTGAGGTTTGGAAATTCTTTATGGTTGAGAAATTGTTTGCAATTTGGAAATCTTTCTTTAAAATAGAAAACCTTTGTGAGTCTTTAAGGTATTTTAAGAATCTTGTCTGGATTTAAATGTGTATCACTAAAAAAATAAATGAACCGTTTTTAAATTACTTTGTTAGCTGGGAGTATCTCCTCCCTGGTAGGTGGGGGCACTGTTCAATAATGGGCATTGACAGCTAATTCCACCTTGGAGGATAAACAGGGAAATAAACTAGTCTTCGAAGAGTAGACAATTATAATATAACCTCCCTTTAGTGAGGGTATCTGTCGTTATCTATATTAGATAGGGCTTAAGATCTTTATTTGAATTTAGAACATTGCGGTCAGCAAACCAAACACCATTACTCCTTCCCTTAAAGAGGTGCAGCTTGGCGGTGATAAGCACACTGGCTTGAAGTGTTGGAGTTAGACCCTATGGCAGAAAGTACCAGATGTCATTGAATAATTGATGATAAATTTACCATGCAAACATCATGCGTGTCCCAGATCAGGTGTGGGTGATCACACATCACAATCCCAGTGTTTGCCTTTTGGAACTATCCTACTTTTCCCTCTTAGATTTTACTTATCTGTTCAATTGGTTGGATGTTTTTGCTTTTAATTACCTCATACCTCATACAAAAATAAATTAGATTATTTTCATATGATTCCTGGCACAACAAAAGATTGCCATCCATTTTATTATGAGGGAAAATTTCAAAATCTAAACTTGTTTATTTTCATATTGTTGATATAACCTGATGCAATGTGGGGCAGCCATCATAAAACAAATGCAAATCACTACTGTGGTTCTAAATCTGCTCCATGTATTAGCATATAAAATAATGTCATCAATAACCTTAAAATAATATTAGGCATTTATTACAAGTACAGTATGGTTCAATTATTTTATTCTTGAAAACAACTAATCAAAAAAAAGCTATTTATCAGACGATTCCACCCCTCTTTTCTGTAATCCCATTTGTTTAAAAAAAAAGGGGTTAGCTATATCCTGAAGAAAAGAGTTTTAAGTATTTCAACAATCATGGTGGCTGATCAGTAATCACATGGCAAATGGCTAGAAGGATCTAAAAACTAAGGGCATCGAGAAGTCCAGGTAGTTTTGAAATTAAAATTGAAGGACCTGCCATATTTCATTTTTTAATAAAGTGCCAACATCTCAAGCATTATGATTCTTCTTTGAGCCTTGAAGAAGGGCCTCGACCCACAATACCAACTCTTTGTCATTCCCTTGGATGCTTCCTGACCTGCTGAGTTCCTCCAGAACTTTGGGTCTGTGTTGCTTTGGATTTCCAGTATCTGCAGAGTTTCTCGCGTTTATGTTTCCAAGCAATATCTGTCAGGTAGGAAATTATTCTGCAAGGAATATTTTATATAAAAATATATTTAAAAACTCAATTGCCTCCTGCAAGTATTGTAGTTTTTCTCAACTCCTTCTTCATGCACTTCCAGTCAGATGGTCCTTCTATCAATATTGCAATGACTTCAGTATTCACCCAAGCATGTTTGGTTCCAATTTGACCAAGTCTGCATCTCTATTGCAGACACTGAAACTTTGGGACAAGTATGGGAAAAGAGTTCTACAGTTGAAATCTAAGGGTGCTACAAGCTGCCTTACAGAGGTCAGAAGTGGCAGCATTGCAGTTAATTGAAGTCAACATACAGTACACTTGATCATTGTGACAGCGCATATCTCTTTACAAATATGAAAACTAACGCACACAACTTGAATGAAATTTTTCACCATTACCAAGACATATGCACCAAAAAATCCTAATTCATCACAGTTGAAAATTCAGCAAGGGTGGATGCTAGAATTCTACAATAAACTACCATTTCAAATGAGAATGTAATAGATGTCATAGGAGAAATAAACCTGGCAAATCTCTAGGTTTTTGTGTAAGGTAAGGGAGGAGATTAATGGTCCCCTGACAGAAAATTTTCAGTTCTTTCATCCCATATATGAATTGCAAGATGACTGGAGCAGTGGAAATGTAAAAAGAAAAATGCACCCAGACATTGGACTGCAAACTGTTGTTTATTTCAGCACCTCACAACTAAAAATGTACTTTCACAAAGTGAAATGCAAAGAGACCAGTTCTGAGTAGAAATTTGACTGGATATTTCCTGGCATGAGTGACGCTTACATATAAAATTTATTTTCCATACCAGAAATGTTTCCAGGTGCTATTCCCTGTGTTGTGCAGCAGCAAAGCCAGGGAAGTGAACCGAGTTACCCAACAATATCCACCCCAAAGCAAGCAGGTTTTACCACACCTGCGTTACATAAAGATAGATTCGATCATTATCTTCAGTTCTTTGTATTCCCCATTCCACTATTTCAAATAACAGAATGCACCATCTGCTGACTTATTTCAATCCCCACCAGACTGACCATTTTCAAGCTCTCCCCTCCTCCTCCATTTCCCAATCTTTCATCCAACAGTGGGTCACCTCTGCCTCAGGACTCCTCCATCACCTTGAGTGTCTTTCACGGTGCATTTACCTTCATACACTCCAATGATGTGAAGAGAAAAAATAGAATTCAGTCTCAGAGTATATGATCAACCAATTCAGATTTCAGATGAAGAGAAATTTCAAACCTAAAGCATTGTATCATTTTAGAATTCTCTACTCCAAAGGAATACAAATGCTTAGTTGTTGGGAATATTCAATAGGTTCTCAGAGGCAAAGCAAACTTGGAGAGATGGAGATAGTGCTGAAGGGTGGAATTGATGAAGAGGATCAGGCATCTGTTTACTGAATGGTAGAACCAGCTTGAAAGATTGGTCTACCAACTCAGTGCTTGTTTCATATATTCCCAGCTGTTTTATATTTCACTTGTGTTGAATCTATCCTTAAGACTCTCCTATTGAATGACAATGGAAAATAAAACAAGAAGTGGTGGATGCAGCCCAGTCCATCACAGGTAAAGCCCTTCCCACCATTGAGCATATTTACAAGGGGAGCAGTTGCAGGAAAGCAGCACCCATCATCAAGGGCACCCATCATCCAGGCCATGCTCTCTTCTCATTGCTTCCATCAGGGAGGAGGTAGGGGAGCCTCAAGTCCCATACTACCAGGTTCAGGAACAGCTCTTATACTTCAACCATCAGGTTATTGAACCAAAGGGGATAACTTCACTCAACTTCACTTGCCTCATCATTGAAATATTTCCATAACCTATGGACATACTTTCATGGACTTTTCATCTCATGTTCTTGAGTATGCCCACAAGAATATGAATGGTAACTTACATGTACTTTGACAAATAAACTCTTCTTGGGCTTCCAGCCGAGTACAGGAAAGCCCAAGAAGAGTTTATTCGTCATATACGCCAGGAAAGCACTGGATCCTTTTTTATATGTACTGTGATAATAAATTCACTTTGAACTTTGAACAATTTTCAAAATAAGATCCCAGAAAACATCCCATGTGCATGAGACTGTTCGACTCAGAGCCTCTAAATAACTACTGTTTCTGTCAGTATTTAGCATGTAGATAATTCTATTGTTTGGAATAGCCCTTATAAATTGGTATTTCCTCCCTTGTCCATGTTGGTGGGCATTTGGGTTACGTATAAGTTACAATCGATTTGAACAGTGGATTTTCATTGCTTGATTGCATTTCATACTAGATGTCTTTTTATTCCATACAGTAGCTTCATGATGATCAAAATTCTATTATCTTTTTTATTCAAGATTTATTTAAGCATTAGTGGTGGACCAATCAATTTGAAGAGAGAGAGAGAGCTTCACACAGTTTAGGAAGAAGAATTTGAAAAAGGGACGTCTCGCAGGACTCGGCGCATTAGAATAGTGGGTATGACTGTGAGGCCAGTTTTCTGGGTGTCAGATGTGTGATGTTGGGGAGACTTCCAGCCTCCCTGATGGCCACATCTGCGCCAGGTGCATCAAGGTGCAGCTCCTTAGAAACCAAGTTAGGGAACTGGAGCTACAGCTTGATGACCTTTGGCATATTAAGGAGAGTGAGGAGGTGGTAGAAAGGAGCTACTGGTCACCTCGGGGCCACAGGAGACAAATAAGTGGGTGACCATCAGGAGAGGGAAGGAAGGGTGTCAGGTAGTGGAGAGCACCCCTGTGGTTGACCCTTAAACAATAAGTACCCCATTTTGAGTGCCGTTGGGAGGGATGACATACCTGGGGGAAGCAACAGTGGCTGTGCCTCTAGCACTGATTCTGGCCCTATGGCTCAGAAGGGTAAGGAATGGAAGAGGAGGGCAGCAGTAAAAAAAGGACTCTATAGTTAGGGGAACAGATAGGTGATTCTGTGGACGTGGAAAAGAAACAAGGATGATAGCTTGCCTTCCAGGTGCCAGGGATCGTGATGTTTCTGAGTGGTTCCACAATATCCTGAAATGGGAGGGTGAGCAGCCAGAGGTCGTGGTACATATTGGTATCAACAACATAGGTAGAAAAAGGGTGGATGCCCTGAAAGCAGAATACAGGGAGTTAGGAAGCAAGCTGGGAAGCAGGACCTCAAGGGTGGTAATCTCAGGATTGATGCCTGTGCCACATGGCAGTGAGCATAGGAATTGAATGAGGTGGAGGATAAATGTTTGGCTGAAGGATTGGAGCAGGGGGCAGGGATTCAGATTTCTGGATCATTAGGACCTCTTCTGGGGCAGATGTGACCAGTACAAAAAGGACGTGTTGCACTTGAATCTGAGGGGTCTAATATCCCGGTGGGAGGTTTGCTAATACTATCGGGGAGGGTTTAAACTAGATTTGCAGGGGGGTGGGAACCGAAGTGAAGAGGCACAGAATGGGGAGGTTAGGGCACAAGTAGACAGCTTGTAAGGGAGTTTGTGAGGAAGGATAGACAGATGTTAGAGCAAAGATGCACTCAGCCTGATAGTTTGAGATGTGTCTGTTTTAATGTAAGGAGTATCATAAACAAGGATGATGAACTTAGAGCATGGATCAATATGTGGAACTATGACATTGTGGCCATTAAAGAGACCGAGAATTCTCAGGAGCAGGAATGGCTGCTGAGTGTGCCAGGCTTTAGATGTTTCAAAAAGAAGGGAGGGAGACAGAAGAGGTGTGGGGTGTGGCATTGCTAATTAAGGATAGTGTCACGGCTGCAGAAAAAGAAGAAGTCATGGAGGGCTGGTCGACTGAGTCAGTGTGAGTAGAAGTCAGAAACAGGAAAGGGGCAATAACTCCACTGGGTGTATTTTATACACCCCCCCCCCCCGCCACAATAGTAACAGGGACACCAAGGATCAGATAGGGAGGCAGATTCTGGAATGGTGCAATAATAATAGGGTTGTTGTGATGGGAGATTTTAACTTTCCTAATATTGATGGGCATGTCCTTAGCGCAATGGGTTTAGATGGGGTGGCGATTGTTACATGTGTTCAGGAAGGTTTCCTGATGCAATATATAGATAGCCAACTACAGGAGAGGCTGCACTTAATCTGGTATTGGGAAATGAACCTGGTCAGGTGTCAGATCTCTCAGTGGGAGGGCATTTTGGAGGGAGTGATATAACTCTATCTTCTTCACCATAACACTGGAGAGGGTTAGGAGCAGACAATTTGGGAAAACATTTATTTGGGATAAGGGGAAATATGATGCTGTTAAGCAGGAACTTGGGAGCATAAATTGGGAGCAGATGTTCTCAGGGAAATGCACGGTAGAAATGTGGCAAATGTTCCGAGAGCATTTGCATGGAGTTCTGAATAGGTATGTTCCATTAAGGCAGGGAAAGGATGGCAGAGTTAAGGAACCATGGTGTAAAAAGTATGTTGAAAATCTAGTTAAGAAGAATAGAAAATCTTACGAAAGGTTCAAGAAACTAGGTACTGTTAGAGCTCTAGAAAATTAGAAGGTTGCTAGGAAGGGATTTAAGAAAAGAATTAAGAGAGCCAGACGAGGCCATGAGAAGGCCTTGATGAACAGGATTAAGGAAAACCCCAAACCATTCTACAGATATGTGAAGAGAAAGAGGATAAGACATGTGAGAATAGGTCCAATCAGGTTCAATAGTGGAAACATATACAAGGAGTTGGAGAAGGTAGCGGAGGTACTTAACGAATACTTTGCTTCAGTATTCACCAGGGAAAAAGACACTGGCAATTGTGGGGATGACTTACCGTGGACTGAAATGTTTCAGCATATAGACATTAAGAAAGAGATTGTGCTGGAGCTTTTGAAAAACATTGTTCGGTAAGTCACCAGGAACAGATAAGATATACCCCAGGCTACTGTGGGAAGTGAGGGAGGAGATTGCTGAGCCTCTTGCGATGATCTTTGCATCATCAATAGGGCCAGGAGAAGTACTGGAGAATCGGAAGTTTGCAAATGTGTTCCCTCAAGAAAGGGAGTAGAGATAACCCAAGAAATTATAAACCAGTGAGTCTGACTTCAGTGACAGGCAAGTTGTTGGCGAAGATCATGAGAACAGGATTTATGAGCATTTGGAGAGACATAATCTGATTAGAGATAGTCAGCATGGCTTTGTCAATGGCAGGTCGTGCCTTACGAGCCTGATTGAACTCTTTGAGGATGTAACAAAACACATTGATGAAGGTAGGGCATGGATGTGGATTTCAGTAAGGCATTTGATAAGGTTCCCCATGCAAGGCTCTTAAAGAAACTAAGGAGGCATGGGATCCAAGGAGACCTTGATTTGAGGATCCAGAATTGGCTTGCCCACAGAAGGCAAAGGGTGATTGTAGGTGGTTCATATTCTGCATGGAGGTGTTCTGCAAGGATCTGTTCTAGGACCTGCAACACACATAAAAGTTGCTGGTGAACGCAGCAGGCCAGGCAGCATCTCTAGGAAGAGGTGCAGTCGACGTTTCAGGCCGAGACCCTTCGTCAGGACTAACTGAAGGAAGAGTGAGTAAGAGATTTGAAAGTTGGAGAGGGAGGGGGAGATCCAAAATGATAGGAGAAGACAGGAGGGGGAGGGATGGAGCCAAGAGCTGGACAGGTGATAGGCAAAAGGGATACAAGAGGATCATGGGACAGGAGGTCCGGGAAGAAAGACGGCGGGGGGGGGGGGGACCCAGAGGATGGGCAAGGGGTATATTCAGAGGGACAGAGGGAGAAAAAGGAGAGTGAGAGAAAGAATGTGTGTGTAAAAATAAGTAACAGATGGGGTACGAGGGGGAGGTGGGGCATTAGCGGAAGTTATCGACTTCTCTAACTTCCGCCAATGCCCCACCTCCCCCCTCGTACCCCATCTGTTACTTATTAGATAAGTCCTGACGAAGGGTCTTGGCCTGAAACATCGACTGCACCTCTTCCTAGAGATGCTGCCTGTCCTGCTGCGTTCACCAGCAACTTTTATGTGTAAACAACAGGAATTCTGCAGATGCTGGAAATTCAAGCAACACACATAAAACTTTTATGTGTGTTGCTTGAATTTCCAGCATCTGCAGAATTCCTGTTGTTTGCGTTTAAATATGAAGTGGTTCATTTTGGTAGGTCCAATTTGAAGACAGAATATAACATAAATGGCAAAACTCTTGGCAATGTGGAGGATCTGAGAGATCTTGGGGTCCGTGTCAATGGGACACTCAAAGCTGCTGCGCAGGTTAACAGTGTTGTTAAGAAGTCTTATGATGTGTTGGCATTCATTAAATGTGGGATCGAGTTCAAAAATCGTGAGGTAATTTTACAGCTATATAAGACTTTGGTCAGACCCCACTGGGAGTACTGTGTTCAGTTCTGGTCACCTCACTACAGGTAGGAAATGGACACTGTAGAGAGAGTGCAGAGGAGAGTTACAAGGATGTTGCCTGGATTAGAGGGCGTACCTTATGAGAATAGTTTGAGTGTACTTGGTCTTTTCTCCTTGGAGCAGCGGTGGATGAGAGGTGACATGATAGAGGTAAATAGAATGATGAGAGGCATTGATTGTGTGGATAGACAGAGGCTTTTTCCCAGGGCTGAAATGACTAAAACGAGGGGGCATAGTTTTAAGGTGGTTGGAAATAGGTACCGAGGGGATGTCAGGGGTAAGTTTTTCACACAGAGAGTGGTGGGTGTGTGGAATGCATTGCTGGCAGCAGAGGTCTTTTAAGAGCCTCTTAGATAGGTACATGGAACTTAGAAAATAGAGGGCTATGCAGTAGGGTAATTCTAGGCAGTCTCTGGAGTAGGTTACATAGTCAGCACAATATTGTGGGCCAAAGGGCTTGTAATGTGCTGTAAATTTCTATGTTCTATTTAATGGTTTGACTTTAAATTCCTTATCCGTCATGGAAGAATAAAAACATATCTTCCGATTAGTGGTTCAAAACTCTTGGTATTAATTCAGTAACTTAAAGTAGTTTCAATTTTCATCCTTAGCCAGATTCTAATTTTTAAGTCTCCATTCCAAGTAGAGATTTTTGAGGAAAAAGCATCATCACTTTTAATATCAAAAATCAAATTTTCATTAAAATTTGTAAAGTGTCAGCCTTTTTTGCATTATTATTAACACATAACCCACCAGGGCTGCCAGTTATGATATAGGTTAAGGTGATATAGGCATTTCAAATATCTAGTTCCCTTATGAAATTCATTTTTGATTTAGTTAATGGCACTATTTGTGATACTGGTTTTTAATGCTTAGTCAAAAATTCTATATTTTCTACTTATGATATAGCACATTTTCCACTAATCCGTTGCTGAAAACTACAGTGAGAACTACAGGCTTGTTGTCATGTGGTGCAGCTTTCATATTTAATGGTTCATGAAGCCCTCTAATCTTCGACAGAATGACTGTATTGCAAGTATGGAAAAGGTTATCTGACCTTAGGTGGTACTCAGCCAAGAATAAAACACTCTGACTGGCCAGATGATGGATGTTCCTTCAACTTACTGACACCATGATAATGCCCCAGCTGCTTGCTTAGAATCAAACCAGCCACGTCTCAGTTCTTTCTCACCTGTGTTCCGCTGTTTCTAATGAGCTGGTCCGACAGGTGCCAGGTCGCAGAGCCAGAAGTGACTGAGATGTCTGTTATACATGGCAGTCAGTTAGAGAAGCTATAGTTGAATCAAATTAGCAAGCAGAGCTACTGCCTTTGAGCACCAGTGACCAGGATTCCATCTTGACCTCCTGTGCCATTTGTGTGGAGCTTCTTCCTACATCTCAAAGATTTGAGGTTTGATAGTTTAATTGGACACTATAAGCTGTCAGTAATGTGCAGGAGAGTTTTAGAAACACTGGTGCGGTGGGTATGTGATGTTGAAGAAAAGGTGGGAGAATGAATAAGTGGAGATTAGTGTAGGATGGCTGCTTCATGGTCAGCTCAGTCTCAATGAGCCAAAGGATCTTTGTCCATTCTGAGTGACACTATGACACACTGATATTCTTTCATTCGTTTGTTATGTGCCATGGCGTACAATGTAGGCGATCATTGTTCTTGGCAAATTTTTCAACAGAAATGGTTTGCCATTACATTCTTCTGGGTAGAGTCTTTCCAAGTCAGGTGACCCCAGCCATTATCAATACTCTTCAGAGATTGTCTGCCTGGCATCAATGGTTGCATAACCAGGACTTGTGATGTGCACGGTTGCCCATACGACCATCCAACACCTGCTCCCAAGCCTTCACATGACCCTGATCAGGAACCCAGGCAAGTACAACACCTTGCCCAAGGGTGACCTGCAGGCTAGCGGAGGGAAGGGGCTCCTTACACCTCCTTCAATAGAGACATCTGTCCACCTCACCACCTGAAAGCTGATATTACAAAATAGTAATATCCTGCATAAGACCATAGGAGCAGAATTAGGCCACTCAACTCACCGGGTCTGCTCTGTCACTCCACCTCAACCCCATTCTTCTGCCTTCTCCCTATAACCTTTAACGCCCTGACTAATCTAAAACTTATCAATCTGCAAATTAAATATACTCAATGAGTTGGCCTCACAGCTGTCCATGGCAATGAATTCCACAGACTTGCCACACTCTGGTAAACGAAATTTCTCCTCACTCATCTATTCTGAGGCTGTGCCCGCTAGTTCTAGACTCACCCACTACAGGAAACATTCTTTCCACATCCACTCTGTATAGGCCTCTCAATATTTGATAGGTTTCAATGAGATCCCCCCTCATTCTTCTAAACTGCAGCAAGCATCAGCCCAGAGCCATCAAATGCTCCTCATATGATAATCCTTTCATTTCCTGAATCATTCCCATGAACCTCCTCTGGATCCTCTCCAATGCCATCACATGTTTCCTTAAATAAGGGGCCCAAAACTGCTCAGGATACTCCTGAGTATTGAGACCTGCTGAAGGTTCTTGGTCCAAAACATTGACTGTACTTTTTTCCATTGATGCTGCCTGGCTTGCTGAGTTCCTTCAGCATTTTGTGTGTGATTCTCGGATTTCCAGCATCTGCAGATTTACTCTTGTTTCAGAATACTCCGTGCAGTCTGACTAATGCTTTATAGAGTCGCATCATCTTATATTCTACACCTCTATAAATAAATGCTCACGTTGCATTTGCTTTCCTTACCACGACTCAAGCTGCAAGTGAGCCTTTAGCGAATCTGACACAAGGACTCCCAAGTCCCTTTGCACTTCAGATTTTTGAATTTTCTCCCCATTTAAAAAACAAGCAACACTTTCATTATTTCTATTAAAGTGACCATACACTTCCCGAAACTATATTCCATCTGCCACTGCTTTACCTATTCTACGAATCTGCCTAATTCCTTTTGCAGATTTCTTGCTTTCTCAACAGTATCTGCACCTCCACCTATTTTTGTAACATCTGCAACATGGCCACAAAGTCATCAACTCCATCATACAAATCATTGACATATAATGTGAAAAGAAGCTGCCTGAACAGTGACTCCTGTGGAGCACCACTAGTCTCCGGCAACCAACCAGAATCGGCCCCTTTTATTCCCACACTTTGCCTCCTGCCAATCAGCTAATCTTCTATCCATGCCAGTATCTTTCCTGTAATACCATGGGCTCTTATTATGTTAAGCAGTTTCATTTGTGGCATTTGTCAAAGGCCTTCTGAAAATCCAAGTAAACAACATCTATTGACTCTCCTTTGCCTATCCTCTCTGTTATTTCCTCAAGTATTCAAACAGATTTGTCGGGCAAGATTTCTCCTTAAGGAAACCCTGATGACTTCGGTTTACTTTATCATTTGCCTCTAAGTACCCCGAAACCTAATCCTTAGCAATCAACTCCAACATCTTCCCACTGAAGTCTGACTAACTGGCCTATAATTTCCTTTCTCCTGCCTCCCTCCCTTCTTAAAGTGTGAAGTGACATTTGCAATTTTCCTGTCCTCTCGAACCATTCCAAAATCTAGTGATTTTTGTAAGATCATTACTAATGCCTGCACAATCTCTTCAACTACCTCCTTCAGAATCCTCCGGTAGAGTCAATCTGGTTTAGGTGACTTATCTACTTTCAGAACTTTCAGCTTCTCCTTTGTAATGGCAACTAAAATCACTTCTGCTCTCTGGCAATCTCGAATTTCAGGCATACTTCTTACGCCGTCCACAGTGAGGAGTGAAGTGAAATACCCATTAAGTTTGTCCACTATTTCTTTATCACCTATTTCTACTACTCCAGTGCCATTTTTCAGCGGTCTTATATCCACTGTCACCTCCCTTTTATTCTTTATACATCAGAAAAAAGTTTTGGTATCCTCTTTTATATTATCGGCTAGCTTGCCTCCATATTTCATATTTTCTGTCCTTACGATCTTTAGTTGCCTTCTGATGGTTTTAAAAGCTTCCTTATCCTCACTAATTTTTGTTGTATTATATGCCCTCTCTTTTGCTTTTATACTGTCCTTGACTTCCATTTTCAGCCATAGTTGCCTTATCCTCCCTTTAGAATACGTCATCTTTGGGTTATATCTAACCTGTGCCTTCTGAATTGCCCTCAGTATGTCCGGCTATTACTGTTCTGCCATCATTCCTGACAGTGTCCCCTTCCAATCAACTTTGGCCAGCTCCTGTCTCATTTACTCCACTTTAATACTGATGCTAAGAAAGCTTATGGGGTGTTAGCTTTCATAAGTCAAGGGATAGAGTTTAAGAGTCGCGATGTAATGATGCAGCTCTATAAAACTCTGGTTAGGCCACACTTGGAGTACTCTGTCCAGTTCTGGTCACCTCACTATAGAAAGGATGTGGAAGCATTGGAAAGGGTACAGAGGAGATTTACCAGGATGCTGCCTGGTTTAGAAAGTATGCATTATGATCAGAGATTAAGGGAGCTAGAGCTTTACTCTTTGGAGAGAAGGAGGATGAGAGAAGACATGATAGAGGTGTACAAGATAACAAGAGGAATAGACAGAGTGGATAGCCAGCGCCTCTTCCCCAGGGCACCACTGCTCAATACAAGAGGACATGGCTTTAAGGTAAGGGGTGGGAAGTTCAAGGGGGACATTAGAGGAAAGTTTTTTAGTCAGAGAGTAGTTGGTGCGTGGAATGCACTGCCTGAGTCAGTGGTGGAGGCAGATACACCAGTGAAGTTTAAAAGACTACTAGACAGGTATATGGAGGAATTTAAGGTGGGGGCTTAAATGGGAGGCAGGGTTTGAGGGTCAGCACAACATTGTGGGCTGAAGGGCCTATAACTGTGCTGTACTGTTCTATGTTCTATACATCTGATTTTATCTTCTTCCTCGCAAACTGCAGGATGAATTCTATAATATTAATATCACTCACTCCTAAGGGTTCCTTTACCTTAAGCTCCCTAATCAAATTTAGTTCATTACACAACACGCAATCCAGAATTGCCTTTCCCCTAGTGGGCTCAATGACAAACTGCTATAAAAATTCATCTTGAGGACATTCTACAAATTCCCCTTAGGGTCCAGCACCAGCCTAATTTTCCCAACCTACCTGCATATTGAAATCCCCCATGAGTACTGAAACATTGTCCTGATTATATGCCTTTTCAATCTCCAATTTTAATTTATATGCCACATCCCGGTTGCTGTTCAGGGATCTGTATGTTACTCGCATTACGTCTTTTTACCCTTGCAATTTTTTAACTCTTCTGAAGAAACTCCATTCGTCAGAGTGGACCATGGATCCTGTGTCCTTGTAGTACGATGTAGAGAGCAAACTGTTGCCCATACAGCAGATTCCCTCTCTCTGCACATCTGAGAAATCCAATGGAATGGCAAAGACTGATACAGCTTGGCACCAGCAGCATCGCAGGAACTGCCAGTCAGCGTTGAGCTCAACGCTAGGGGCTGCCTTGCTGCCTTAGTTCTGGATTTTTCCTTGGGGTTTGCTCCCAAAGCCTTCCCCATGAGTGGGTACAGCTGGGAGACAGCAGAGGTTTGAGATCAGAGCTTTCCTTCTCCCAGATGAGCTGCCAACCATAACCAATGAGCTCCATCTTCCTGAAGAGATTGGTTTAAAAACACCAGTAACTCTCCTTGGCCCCTTTTCCTGTCAGTAGAAATGGATCCACTGAGGTCAGTAACTAAGCTACTCTTATCCCCTCTTGCCCTCCCCCCAGGCTATGACAAACTTAAGGAACCACTTTGACTTTTTTTGACTCCACCTGCAAAGCTTCTATGTTTGTACATCTTCTGATCCTATGCCACCTCTTTTAAAGGATTTGATTTGATTTTTAGCCACCCACCCCCTCTTCCTACCTGTTTGGCCTTTTGATACAAGTTGTATCCTTGGATGTTAGCTCAAACTATGATCTCCTTTCAGCCAGGACTCAGTGATAGCCACAATGTTAGATCTGCCAATCTCCAAATGCACTACAAGATCATTTGCCTTATTCTGTATACTGCGTGTGTGCATTCAAATATGACATCATCAGTCCCGTATTCATTACTCTTTTTGATTTTGCAGACAATGTAGTGGTGCAGAGAAATATAAACTGATTTAATATTACAGATAGATAAACTTACAGAATAATTGGCCAGTTCTCATGCAAACAATGAAAGCAAGGCTCCTAGCAACTTATCCTCCCTCTTTGTTTTAGCAATCATCTTTAATTTGTGTCCAATTATTACTAAATCACTAGTGTTATGGATCCACAGTTTCGATTCCTATGGATGTCACGTGATATTACAAAGTAGTTTCATTTACTAAGTGTGAAGTATATATAATCTTGTTTTGCTGGAAACTTGTAGATTCGATTCCTAGGGGCGCCACGTGGTTTACTGAGAATCCATGACCTTGCTTCTGTGAGAGTCATGTAATGACATATTCCTGACGGTATCAAAAGAGTCGCAGTCTTTTAGTGGGCAGTCCCTCTTTAGGGAGTTGCTTGGTAAGGAGTTGTTAAGAAATCGATGGGAAGGGAGTGAGAGTTGAAGATTGCAGGCTTCGAATGAACTCAAAGGATTGGGTTAGTCAGCAGCACTCTGTGCATTTCGAATGTGACTGACATTTTGTACAATCCATATGTGGATTGTGGTTAACCCCTGCATGGTCTCGGGTGTTGTGTGGTGACCATTTTGGCGAAAGGGACATTCCCTGTCAGTTACTCTGTGTAATCTCGCTCTTCTTGGACTCTTCGCAAAAGGTATTCTGCAGCTGAAAACTCCAGTAACTGTTTCTTCAAGATCGCCTCTCTGTCGTATTGTGAATCTCCAACAGCGTCTCTTCATTGCATTGCAAATATACAAATCTCTCCTCTCACTTATTTCATGAATCACCTGGACTTCCTGAACTACCACGGTAAGACTGTGATTGAGTAATAGTTTGTTAAGAACTGTTTCTAAGTTTGACTGTTTGGGAGCTATAGACACATAATGCCATTAACTTCTGTTTAAGTTAGTCGTTTGTTTAATTTTCTATATTTCTGCATAAATGTTAATAAATTTAGTTGTTTAGAATTAACTCCCCAACTCCATTCTACATCTATTGTTGCTGGTCCATAACACTGGATGATAGGAACAATGTAGATATATTAATGTATCAGATTATGGGTTAACTTTCTCTGCTCTAGGGAAAATCCTCTCTCGTATCTCTTGGTAACTGTAGCCCTGGTAACATCAGGGTGAATCTGTGCTGTTATTTTTCCAATCATTATGTACCCTTCCTATTACAGGGTTTTCAAAATTGTACACAATACTGTATATTTGAACTGCAGCCTAATTAAAGTCCTGCACGTGACCCAATCTACCTCTTTGCCTTTATATTTTATGCCTCCAACTGCAGAATTCACTTCACCTTCTTATGAGCTCTTATGTTTGCACTGCCAAATTTAATAACCTGCCTGCACATCAAAGTAATATTGCTCCTTCATTTAATTAAAAATATTATCCTTTGAAATAAATATATTTTCTCTACTCACTAACCCCCTCTGCATCTTGCACTTGATACATGTGCACTTGTGAAAAAGGCCCTTGTCTTACATAAGACTATTGAGGATGATTACATCAAGCTTGTGGCTTCATTGAAACCTAGCTTGCATATGACAACTTCTCTTTTCGGGTGTTAGGTACTGACCTGACCAATGGTGCCCACATCCTTCGAGAAAATAAAAATAAATGACACCTCATCCAATCTATTGTAGTAATGCTCTGGCCTTTTTTCATAAAATAAGCATTTAGTCTCCTTCCTACTCCTTTTTCACCTCCAGTGAAGTTTTTCCATCTTTAAATAATGTCCTTGTTCTCTAACAGTGCTACCAATATCATACCAAGTTTTACACCAAGCAATACACTCAAAATGCTGGAGGAGCTAGAAAAATAGGGAAATTCTAGGCAATTTCTAGAGTAGGTTACATGGTCAGTACAACATTGTGGGCTGAAGGCCCTGTAATGTGCTGCAGATTTCTATGTTTTTATGTTACTCATCAGACTAGGCAGCATCTATGGAAAAGAGTAAACAGTCAATGTTTCAGGCCAAGACCCTTCATTAGAACTGGAGAGGTTTGCTTTTCACACTAATACGTTTATCAATGCTTTCCATAGAAAATTGTGGTTGATGAAAATTATAGCAGCAATTAGGATTATTGATCGTTTCTTTTCAATCCTAATTTCAAAATTTTAAAATTCAAAATGCATCTCATGGACATAATTCTAAGAGTTCATGGCCAAAATAAATACAAAAGATTGGTAAAGCTTTGTCTTGGATTTTTTTTTTAAACATACCAGCCTGGAAATATCGCTGCATAACATCAGTAGAATCTGCTGAACTGGAAGCTCATGTAAACACCTAGCTGAAAATGCACCACCCAACTAGGTATATATATGTCCGTGTACAGATTTCAGGAGTATAGAATCTCTCCTTTCTGACTAGAGAAGAACTGGGTGGAAATTGAAAGAAATTGGGTTAACTTACTTGGTGCCC
The DNA here is from genome assembly GCF_030028105.1 of Mobula birostris. Lineage (NCBI taxonomy): Eukaryota > Metazoa > Chordata > Chondrichthyes > Myliobatiformes > Myliobatidae > Mobula > Mobula birostris. The sequence goes on along the minus strand of NC_092375.1, from coordinate 176,084,827 downwards.
ATTATGCCACTGGGCAGGGAAGGTGGTATTCAGGGCTTCCCTCATTGAGTCAGTAGCTTCCTCTCAATTTTCACTGCTGTCAGTCACGCAAATCCCGAGTGGAGACTCAGGAATACCGTCACACTCAGATGTAAAAGGATTCATCATTGCTGTTTCCATAACAACTTTGTTTTACCAATCAAGGCTGTTAGTCCTGAGATAAACCTCCAAATCTGGAGGACTGGTGGATAACTTTTACTCTGTCCTCTACCATTTGACCTGCTTGGCATGAGTGACCCTACCAAGAGCCAAAGTATAAAGCCCTGACTCCAGCCTACATAGTTCTCCAGGTCAATGAGGCCCACAAGCCTCCAAATCACAACAAGGTTGTGGTCCTTGAAGGAATTTGGGTCAAAATGCACTTTAAATTGTGTTTCTTAAGGTTTCCATTAAAGTTTCTAGTGCAATGAATTTCTATATTTTTCCTATACAGTGCTGTAATTGAACATGTTTTATTTCCATTAAAAATAATGTGATGTATTATGAGTGCTAACCTGGTGCAGTTTTATTAATAAAGGTGAAAAGTCAGTAATCAGCAAAAGTAAGCATTGCTAATAATATACAGTCCATCACTTACAATCAGCAGGACTTTAGATAATAACTAAAATAGCCATACTGGAACACGTCTAGCAATATTGATGTGCACAGTGTAGCTCCTTAGTAAGTTAAATATTTTTAATGTGAAAAGATTATTCAAATGTGCAATTATGATTTTTACACTGAATAAAAAGAGCATAATTTGAAGACCTCTGCCAAACCAGCACAACTGAGAGTATCTCACAGTTTTGTCCTGGGGAGATATCGAACCTGAGTAGACTTCGGGAAGGTACAGATGAACAATCCCCCTATGTGAATACATGGCTTCTCCATAGAGAAAGTTAAGTGTATCAAGTTCCTGGGAGTCCACATCACAGACATCTTCACCTGGTCACTTAATGTCACATCCTTGAACAAGAAGGCACAGCAACATCTCCACTTCCTAAGAAGATTGAGGAAAGTGAAGCCAACCACCGCCCCCCCCCCACCTCCATTCATCTTAACTACGTTTTACAGGAGCACCATTGAGAGCATCGTGACAAGTGGCATCTCCATCTGGTGTGGAAGCAGCCAATCATCGGGACCAGAAGTCCCGGCAAAGGACTGTGAAAATGGCTGAAAGGATCATAGGGGCCTCACTACCATCAATTGGGAACATTTATCACAAGCACTGCATACACAAGGCCCTTCGTATTATTATAGATCCCACCCATCCATCCAGCATCCTCTTTGACTTTCTACCATCAGGCAGGAGACTCCGAAGCATAAAAACAAGAATGGTCAGAATGGACAGAACAGACTAACCAGTGACACTTTAAATGCAATGCAGCAGGTAGTACAGAGGCCTGATGGTTAATCTGTTCTGTAGCTTACAATATTTAATTTATGCACTTTCCTTTGTTCATTTGTATGCAATCCACCTGCAGATTTCATTCTTACTTTCATAAGTTATTTTGTGTTATGTGCAATATGTGTACTACAGTACTTTACATCCTGGTTTGGAGAAACATTGTCTTGTTTGATGATATACATGTATATAGTTAAATGACATGACTTGACTTGACTTGAGTGACTTGAATCTTAAACTAGCATAAAGCATCACATGATATTTTCATGTAACAGCCTTGCACCTAATTCACTTACGTTTATAATTCCCCATTTTTCCCCAGTGTGTTGAAAATAAGTTGATTAAACCAGAAAGTTGTCCCCAAAGTCTTCAAATGTTAGGCATTATGTTATTTTTAGAATGCATTTTCCATTTAGTCTGCACCTCCAGAGGCTGTTAAATAAGCCACAGTATTTAGTCTCTTCTTGATTCTATTGCACTCACTCAAACTGGGTTTCTCTCTTTGGTGTTGAAATTACATGTTCTTATTACTGCAGAGTACATTCACAAGGCTCCAGGGTGTCATGGAAATCAGGAACCTTGATTCAGTTTCTGCTGAAGAACCATATTTCTACAATGAATAATGCTAACTGAGCATGTTCAGATAAATAACAATTCAATTTCACTACTTCCAGCAAGAGCTACATGCGGAAGGTTTCACAGAAAGCAAACATTTAAAATTCTAATTTGTTAACAACCAGGATTTGAAAGCTAATCTAACTTCAAATACATGTGGATTTTTCTCTCTTCGCTTCCTTGAGTAAATTATGAAGAATCAGATATCAAAGTGAGTTTATTAGATTAGTTGTTCTTTTTTCATCTATTTCAATTCTCATTTCTTGAAAGGGGTCGACAATGAGTGTTTAATCCAATATTGTCTATTTAGTAAAATCAAAATTAACCCTAAGAAATATTTGAAAGGTTGCTACAAAGATCATAAATTCTGCTTTGAAGATGGAATTGTGCAGCTATTAGTTGTTCATTAAGATTCTCCTTCTTTAAAAGAAAAAAATGTTAACTGATAGATTCTTCTGTTGAAAGAGTTGATTGTAGAATTTTTCCATGATCTCACATAATATTCAAAAGTAGAAAGAGAAAATTAATTAGGACAAATCTTGGGAGCCTGAGGCAGAACGTAGCTATTATTTTGACATGCACCAATGAAGCTCTGGTGAAATAAATAATATCATGTTCCTCTCCTTTTCTGCAAGTTTTAAATAGGGAATTATCGAACTTTACCCCCATCCAATCTTATTAAAATTCCCGAATTTGTCCCACCGTCCCTTGGCAAAGCCCTTTGCTAAAATAAATTTGTGTTCAATTTCTAACACAAGGATATCTGCAGGTGCTGGAAATGCAAAACTCAGCAGGTCAGGCAGCATCTATGGAAAAGAGTAAACAGTCGACATTTCGGGCTGAGGCCCTTCAGGGCCGCTCAGGGATTCAGGTTCGTCTAGCAGTTTTTTTGTGTTCAGGTTGTTATTTACATGTCATAATTGCTGTAATTGAATTATGTGGTACGAGCCGAGTCTTTTGTTGTGGATCAAACTCAATAGTGGTCTGCAGACATTCCAAGATCTGTCCAAAACTGATGATAACTAGATAACTAGGAAGCACAACTCTGGAGTGATCTCAGGCACTGAGCGCAATAGATTTTCCTACAAAGGGCAAGTCATTGGTTTTACCACTTGTTAACATAAGCTGTTGATCAATGGAAAAGAATGTATGGGTCAATACTTTTGTACAGGAAATGGTAGCTACCTCGAATGGACTGCCAGGAATAATGGTGGAATTAGATATGATGGTGACACTTAAGAGGTTTTTAGACAGACACATGAAGTATGCAGGGAATGCAGGAACATGGATCATGTGCAGGCTGATGAGATTTAGTTTAATTTGTTATTGTGCTCAGCATAGATGTTGTTCTCTAAGTTACAGGCTTGAACAAACAAGCTTTTATATTATTTGCCTTTGCTAATTTAAAAAAAAACATCCTTTTGTGTCTCATTATCTGTCCGGTTACCTTTAAGGATTTGTGGACTTTCTGCCTCTTCACAACACTCAGTAAATTGTTAGTTATTATATATTCGTTTGGCCTGTTGAGCCACTTTGGCAATTTTCTTTTCAACAAACCAGAGCATCAAAATATTTCCAGGATTCAAATCTCCATATATTAAGAATGTCCCGAAGTGAGTGGGGACAAAACTTAAGTGTAACCTGTCTACTTGCTGTCTTGACCCTGACTCTGCTACACTTTTTAATGACTCTTAATATTGTTTTAAATTCTGTTAGAAAAATTATTAACACATCCCTTGAAACTGGACCCTCAAAGAGGATCACAACCTTGTCATGGTTTGAGCCTTAATGAACCAGGGGTCTGTGTTGGCGGGAGTCAGGGCTTCATGCTTTGGCTCTTGGTAGGGTCACCCATGCCAAACAGGTCAAACGGTAAAGGACAAGCCAAGAGAGATCCACCAGTCCTCCAGGTTCAAGGATTCAGCTCAGGCTAACAGCTTTGACTGGTAAAATAAAACTGTTACAGAATCGGGAATGAAGAGTCATTATACATTTGAAACTCATTCCAGGACTTGCGTGTCTGACAGTAGTGAAAACTGAGAGGATGCTACTGACACAATGAAGGAAGCCCTGAATACGGTCAGAGATGGAGGACCTCCATTGCAGCCCCACACGCCTGCAGCGTAACAGCCAGATGATTCAAAATTGCGCTGTCAAACTGATACTGAGAAAGCCAAACCTTGATAGTGAGGTACAAGCTAACTACAGATCTAAATTAGATCTTCCCTTCTTGGGCAAGGTTCTTGAGAAAGTTATTTTCAGTTAACTCAACAACATTTTGAATGAGAACAATATTCTAGAAAAGTTTCAGTCAGGTTTTGCAGCAAACCACAGCACAAGACAGCTCTTACCAACATTGTCAGTGACCTGGGGCTCAGCACTGATGCCAACAGTGTCCCAGTTCTACTTCTCCTAGAGCTAAGTGCTGCTATCAACAGAATTGACCAGAAAATTCTTCTAGGTCACCTTAACAACTGAGTTGGCCTCTCTGGTAATAATCTTAATTGGTTTTGCTCACATACAGTATCTTGGAGAATTTTTTTTGTCTGGTTTGGAGATCTATTTTCTAAGAGATACAATGTGCCTTTTGGTGTTGCTCAGGGAAGCTGCCTCGGTCCCCTACTCTTCTCCTTATATATGCTCCCCTTAGGAGACATCATTTGACAGCATAAACTTGATTTCCACAGTTATACAGATGACATACAATTGTCCATCTTAGTCGAGCCTGATGATGATAACACCCTGTCTTCTCTGACTTCTGGTGTGGCTGCAATAAATAAATATATCAGCAATAATTTCCTAAAACGAAATGAAGATAAAACTGAGATACTTTTGATTGGTCCCAAACCCAAAACAGATCAACTTCTTGATAAACTTGAGAACTTGGCCCCACTTGTAAAATCAGAAGTAACTAGCTTGGGTGTTTTCCCAGCTTCAGATTTGAATTTTAAATCTCACATAAAGAAAGTGACCAGGGTGGCATTTCTACACTTAAGAAATATTACGAAGGTACTGTAAGTATGTTTCTGTTATGTAATAATCCTGAAAAACTAATTCGCAGTTTTATATCAAATAGACTGGATTACTGTGATGCACTTTTAACGGGCCTTCCAAATCTATTGACAATCTTTAACTCATTCAGAATACCACTGCTAGAATTTTAACTAAAGCCAGGATGAGGGAAAATATCATTTCTGTCCTAACTACTCTACATTGCATCCAATATCTTTTGGAATTGACATTAATGTTCTCTTACTTATATTTAAAGCTCTCAATGATCTGTGACCGGCCTACATCACAGAATAGCTTTCATTTTATAAGCCTGCTCGAGCTCTCAGGTCTTCTATGAGACTCTTAAATTCAAACAATCTCCCTCAAAAGGTAATAGGCAGGACAGCTTTTAACTAACATCTTTATGCCTTTTATTTTTACGTTTGCACCTTATGCAACTGTAAAGAAATTTGAACTACATTGTTTGCATGAAATGTATGCACACTCAAAAACTTCTGTAGATGTACCTTGGAGAGCATTCTGACAGGCTGCATTACTGTCTGGTATGGGGGCTGCTACTGCACAAGACTGAAAGAAGCTGCAGAGGCTTGTAAATTTAGTCAACTCCATCTTCGGGGCAAACCTACAAAGTACCCAGGACATCTTCAGGGAGCGGTGTCGCAGAAAGGCAGCATCCATTATTAAGGACCTCCAGCACCCAGGACATGCCCTTTTCTCACTGTTACCATCAGGTAGGAGGTACAGAAACCTGAAGGCACACACTCAGCGAGTAAGGAACAGCTTCTTCTCTTCTGCTAAATGGACATTGAACCCTTGAACACTACCTTACGTTTTTAATATATAGTATTTCTGTTCTTTGCATGATTTTTAATCTAGTCAATATGTGTATACTGTAATTGATTTCTTATTTATTATTATTATATTTTGTTTTTTTCTTCTATATTATGTATTGTATTGAACTGCTGCAGCTACGTTAACAAATTTCACGTCACATGCCGATGATAATAAATTTGATTCTGATTCTTCTATAAAAAAGTTATTATTATTATTTTTCAGCTCAAGCTGGTAAAGCCTGAGGTATGTGCATAGCTAAACATGCTCATTTCTCAATTGCTAGGAACTTTTGGACCATTCCAATAGTGTTTATTTTTGTGGCTTTCTGAAGATTTACATAAATATTGTTATGTGTAGTCCTAGTTGTTTAATGCTATTTTGTAGTGACTTTGGGATGATACCAGTTGTAGGTATTAGCATCAGGACAAGGCATATTCTGTGCATATTCCATAGTCTTTCAATTTCCTCATTTAATTCAAGATATTTCTGATTTTTTTTAACTTATTGATATCCGTATTTTATATGTGTTTGGAATGCCTATATCTATTAAATAAATTGCTCTTGCTTATTTATCCTGTAACACTATATCCAGTTGGTTATTATGGATTGCCCTATCTGTACTAATGGATTAGTTGTAATATAATTTGTAGGAGTCTGACTCTAAAACTGGATCAGGCTTGTATTTATAGCAATGTATGGTGTCTTTTCTGAATTTGTATTTTAAAGCATGATTTTGATGAATGGTGTTTGCCACTTGATTGTGCCTGTGTAAGTAATCAGATTGAGTTAAGCTGCTGCAGAACCTTGTAACGTGATGGATTGTTTCTAGTTTATCTCATAATTTTCTGAATTTATCATCTTGAATATGTTGGTCTTTTATTATGTATTTTTGATTTTTTTTTTGGTGTTAACCACCTGGTTCTGTACTGCCATAAGAAATCCTTCCATTTCTGGGAAGAATCCTCCAACTCTGAGCCAAGCGTTCGATGCTTCCTTGTCAGAATTTAGTCTGCTCAGATCGTGAGGGTGTCTTCCATAGCTGCTCATACTCTTCCACTGTTTCACTTTTTCTTGTGTAGCAATAATTTCTTCATTCTTGTGCTTTCATCTAAGTTCAGTGGTGTTTACTTCAGAATTGCATATGCTCGTCTGGGGTGCTGAATACTGCTTTTGTTGATGAAAATATATCCTTAGAAGTTTCATCTGGCTGTTGTGTAATTTTTTTATGTTTCTCCTTTTCCTCCTTCTGTCCGAGATAAAATTAATCCAAGTGTGTTCGCGTGTACTTAATGTTGTTGTTGTTTTTTTTTGAAATTTCTCATTTCAGTTCTTATTTTCTTTGTAAGTTCTCCAGAACTGTCTCAGACCCAAATATTATGCCAGAAGAATACGTGAATATGGGTATAGCAAAAGTCTTCATTACTTTTGTTATATTTTTACTACTGAGCTCTTTTTGTAAATTTTCTTAAACCTTGAGGTAAATTCTGTCAAATATGTTTCTTTTATTGCACTATTTTCTTTGCTCGTTAATATCCCAAATGCTTATATGTTTCGCATTCATGCATTGGTTGTATTGTATCCTGCTGTTCTGTTTTATATTTAACTAACTCTAATGCACCTTTCTTTATGTTTAATGTTCTGCACTTAATCTGGTTCAAAGTTCATGTTTATATCTTTAGATAATAGTTCTACTCTTTGAATTAATTGAATTAGCATTGATGAAGGAGCGTATAATTTCAAATTGTCCATGTATAGAAGATGTGTCAAAGTTTGCTTTATCTCTGATTTGATACACCATTTCGTCCAATTCAGTAAATTAGAGAGCCGGCTTAGAAAGTCTCCTTGGAAAATGCTTTAATTTGTTTTGATAACGGTGGTTGCTCTTTTTTTTGGTTGTTAAATGATAGGGTGATTATAGTACATCAATGCTTCATCAGATGTTGGAACTTCACAACTATTGGGTGTAATTTACATATATTAAGAGTTTCTATTAACCATGAACGTGGGACAGGATCAAATGTTTTTTGGTAGTCAGTATAACAACATGAAAGATTTCTGCTTTTTGCCAAGCTTCATATAGACTCACAGATTTTATTATCATTAGCTCTTTACGTTCTTTCCATAAGACCATAAGATATAAGATTAGGACATTTGGCCCACTGAGACTGCTTCACTATTTCATCATGGCTGAAGCATTTTTCCTATCAACCCCAATTTCCTGCCTTCCTCCCTTCATGCCCTGAACAATTAAAAAATCTATCAAACTTTTCTTTAATATACATAAAGACTTGGCCCCCACAGCTGCCTGTGGCAAAGAATTCCACCGATTCACCACCATCTAGCTAAAGAAATTCCTCCTCATCTCCGTTCTACAAGGACACCCCTCTGTTCTGAGGTTACGTCCTCTGGTCTTAGACACTCCCATCACAGGAAGCATCCTCTCCACATCCACTCTATCAAGGCTGCTTAACACCTTCAGTCCTGTATTCACCCTTTTTGATTATGTTAACCTTTTACGTTGCAACTCATTCTGCTGTCTGCAATTTTGCCCTATCATCAACATTTCCTTGCTAGGAGTCTCACTACACATCGCCTCTGTTTGTAAACCAACTACCTCATCTTCAGCACTATCACTCTGGTTCCCATCTCCCTGCCAAATTAGTTTAAACCCATCCTAACAAATCTAGCCAATCTACCTGCAAGAATATTGGAGGCCTTTGGGTTCAGGTGTAACCCGTCCCTTTTGTACAGGCCATACCTTCCCCAGAAGAGATCCCAATGAACCATAAATCTGAATCCCTGTCCCCTGCACCAGTTCCTCAGCTGTGCAAACCATCCTATTCTTACCTTCACTGGCACAAGGCACAGGCAGCAATCCAGAGATTACTATACTGAAGGTCATGTTTCTCAGCTTTCTGCCTGGCTCCCTAAAGTCTCTCTTCAGGATATCCTCACCCTGTCTACCTATGTCATTAGTGCCGATATGTACTAAGACTTGTTGCAGCCTGCCCTCACCGCTGAGAATGCTAAGGACACGATCTGAGACGTCCCTGATTCTGGCACCAGGGAGGCAACATACCATCTGGGTGTCTCTTTCGTGCCCACAGAATCTCGTCTCTGTTCATCTGACTAAGGAATCTGCTATAAACACTGCAGGCTTCTTCACCTTTCTGCTCTTTAATTCCACAGTACCGGTCTCAGTGCCAGAGACCCGGTTACTGTGGCTCCCCACAGTAGGTCGTCCTGCTCAAGTCGTGTACTTATTATTGAAGGCAATAGCCATAGGTGTACTCTGCAGTGGCTGTACATTTCCCCTCCTTCTCCTGACAGTCACCCTGTTACCTGTCTCCCTAGGGGTAACGATCTCCTTGCAGCTCCTGTCCATCACCTCTTTATTCTCCCATATTAGTCAAGGTCATCCAGTTCCTTAATACGTTCTCTCAAAAGCTGCAACTTGGAGCACCTGGTGCAGATGCGTTTATCTGGGAGACATCTCCCAGATTTCCCACGTCCCACACAGAGCACAAAGCACTGCCCCTGGAGCCATTCTCACTATACTACGTCCTAGTAGATGAGGAATGAAGAAGTAAGAGCAGAGAGAGAGTAGCTTACAAGACAATTTACCTCATCCAAGCCTGAGCAACAACCTGGCACTCAACGTCAGTAAGACAAAAGAGCTGACTGTGGACTTCAGGAAGGGTAAGGTGAAGGAACACATACCAATCCTCATAGAGGGATCAGAAGTGGAGAGAGTGAGCGGTTTCATATTCCTGGGTGTCAAGATCTCTGAGGACTTAACCTGGTCCCAACATATCAATGCAGTTATAAAGGAGGCAAGACTGCGACTCTACTTCATTAGGAGTTTGAAGAGATTTGATATGTCAACAAAAACACACAAAAACTTCTACAGATGTATCGTGGAGAGCATTCTGACAGACTGCATCACTCTCTGGTATGGAGGGTGGGGGGGATGGCTACTGCACAGGAATGAAAGAAGCTGCAGAGGGTTATAAATCTAGTCAGCTCCATCTTGGGTACTAGCCTACAAAGTATCCAGGACATCTTCAAGGAGTGGTGTCTCAGAAAGGCAGTGTCCATTATTAAGGACCTCCACACCAAGGGAATGCCCTTTTCTCACTGTTACCATCAGGTAGGAGGTACAGAAGCCTGAAGGCACACACTTCAGCGATTCAGGAACAGCCAGTAAATCTATGGCTTGGACTAAAGCAAATCTGTGATTACTGCTAGCCACATCTGCTCAGGTAAGAACTATAATGCAGTATTTCAGTGTACTGGGGAGCAGGAACCCCAGAGGAACCTTTTGGCCAGGACCACAGTTGAGAACAAGGGGCTTCCAAACTCATGGCACTGAATGATCAATAATTATTTATATAAATTTATTTTGAAAAAATTACACAGATGGGCATAAAATGACTTTATTAGTAATTGCACTATTAATTGGTTTCTATTCAGCAAATAACATCTACTTGCAGCTTTTGTCTTCACAATATTGTAGTAATTTAACTGCCCTTTCTATCAGCAACTTGAAGAATGCACTGTCTTATTAATGTCAAACAATCCTTATTAATATTTTAAATGTGACTCATTATGGTAATTATATTTCATGTTGTCATATTGTGATTTTTATGTTATTTGTTCTTTTGTCTCTTTTATCATGTCTTCTATTGTTCAGCTTAGTAGTACAACCTAAATATAGTACAGTGGATTCCAGTTACCTGCAACACATCGGGACCAGTGCATCTTAGCCCAATTAAACAGCTGCCCCAATTAGCGGAAGTTTCATGGAAATAGATAAAAAGATATAAATAAGGACAAGCGTAGCGATGTGCTACACACAGAGCTAGAAATAACGACACGCAGTCTTTAAGTTGCACTCGAGACTCGTTTATACAAACTTCGCGGCACTGGCTTTTAAGCAGTTCCCTTCCAGCCCTCTCCGGGTGGAAATGACGTTAGAGGTGCATTACAAAAGTCTCTCCCCGCGCGTGGGCTATTTTGTGAGCGGTTCGCTTGTGTAGAAAGTGGGTCACCACACAACCACCATTTAACTGAGTAACACGTTATGTACTTAAATGAGCTACAGATCAAATTAGAACACTATCAACAATACTATATTTCTATAAAACTGTGTGTTAGCTCCTAATAGTTATTGAAGTAGGAATTCATCTGGTCCACACTGCCGAATTCTTTTGATTGACTATTAAGTGAACAAAATCAGCGCAGTCACTTAGTGTAATGTAGATAATGGACTCCTTCATACAATGCCATCAATGATTGCATCTTCCAAAACATCATTTTCATTGTAACCATCAAGATGATCAGTGATACCATCAAATTTGTAGTTCCTAACTTGCTGAAGTAGTGCAATCATTTTATTTTCACTCCCAACTGTTTCTGGCATCTCCAAGCCTGAATACTTGAAACCGCAGTGAGCAAAACTGTTCTGAATTGTCTTACTCCTTATTTCTCACCAACTATCAATGACAACAATCAATACCTTTTGAACACAATTGTACGCAGACGATTCCATTTAAGAAGTGGTCGCTCTATGCACAGTGTAGTATCTAAAGGCCACACAAATGCACATGTCTGACGCTAGTTGGAAACTGTTCAACAACATTTTCCTGCCCCAATTAAGCAGCATAATATCCTAAATAAATGCAGGGAATCACAGCTATTTTCTTGATTAGTTTTTGTACTTTGAGTTGTCCCAAATAAGTGGCTGTCCTGATTAATGAATGACCCAATTAACCAGAATTCACTGTATATAACAATCATAGATAATGCGACTTGTTTATGAAGATTTGATATCACCAATCCCTTTTAATACAAAAACGTAAGGATAGCTTTATTTCTTAGGAAGTTTAAACTGTAATACCACAATAAGCAGAGCAAATTGAGATCCTGGTTCAATTCTGACCTTGGGTGCTGTCTCTGCGGAGTTTCCCAGTGATGTGTGAATTTTTTCTGGGTGTTCCACCTCCATCTATAAGACAAGGACATGCAGGTTGATGAATTAGCACTGTTAATTGTCCCTAGTGTTTCAATGAAGTGACTTGTAAACCGAACAGGTTACCTCACCCAACACACATAAAAGTTGCTGTTACCTCATCCACCAATGATGGGAGCTAAAAAAGATGCAGAATGTGGAAATGCACTCTTTTTTTACATAATCGGGTGTTTTTATAACATTGAAGGTAAAATTTTTAAAAAACTATATTTTATAAAAATCCTACATAACAAGACATGTATTTTGAGTGTCTCACAGAAATAAATTGAAAGCTCCCTGTCATCCTTCACTTCCTCAACTTGACATTGTTACGTTAGCGGCACCTTTGACTGGACTAATCATTTCCATTATTCTGTTATTGCAACTGCTTTTCCAATCTTTCAACCGGACAATAGGATTCTGTTAACAGCAGCCGTGACATAGAAGCTGCTGTTATCTCTTTTCTAAAGGAAAACCTTGGAGAAAATGCCACAAGTAATTGGAGTGATAGCATTTTATTATATAAAGGCATTTTGTTGAGCAAAGAATTTGAATAGAAAATTAAAGTAGGAGTCTATATCACAGTATGCTCTGGTAATATACTCAGATTTTGTGTACAGTATTTATTGAGACTGTGTTTATATTCCAACATTTCATTTGCTTATAATAATGGTTGAGGTTCCTTACTTTCAATCACATGCATATATATCTGCATACGTATCAAAATTAGTTCATTAAATATGGGATTATAGTTTAGATTCTTTAGCACACTTGAAGAAATTTATTCTGCAGATAAAAGTGAGAGAGTTTATTTAGATACGCTGTCAAACTAGTGAGCTTTGCTTCAATGAACAGTGAATTCAACACTTACATTGTTGAAAACAAAAGAATTATAGAACAGGAGACGAGACAAGCTCAAAGGCGTATAGAAGCAGTGAGCAGACATTTTAAATAAAGTAGTAGATGTTTTATCCTGAATAAATTAAAAGTGTAATAAACATTAAGGGGTGAGGGGTTGGAGACTCAAGACTGCAAATACTGAATTGTTTATTTATTCTTGAGATACAGTGTGGGAGGGGCCCTTCCTGTCCTTTAAACCATGCTGCCCAGCAATCCCTCAATTTAATCCTAGCCTAATCATGCGACAATTTACAATGACCTACCAATTGGTACATCTTTGGATTGTGGGAGGAAACCGGAGAACCCAGAGGAAACCCACACAGTCACAGGAAGAACATACAAACTCCTTACAGGCAGCAGCGGGAATTGAACCCTGGTCACCTCTACTGTACTACTAAGCACTACACTACCGTGCCGCCCAACACGGAAAATGGAACAACACACAGAATGCTGACGAAACTCAGCAGTCAAGGCAGCCTCTACAGAGGGAAACAGACAATCAACATTTTGAGTCTGGACTGTTCATCTAGACTGAAAGGTAGAGGGTAGATGGCCAGTATAAATATGCAATCTCCTCTCTATCTCTCAGTCCAGGTGTCAACCTGAAATGTCAACTCTCCATAGGTGCTACCTGGGAGGTTATATGGGAGGCAGGGTTTGAGGGTTGGCACAACATTGTGGGCCAAAGGGCCTGTACTGTGCTGTACTATTCTATGTTCTGTGTTCTACCTGGCATGGTGAGTTCTTCAGCACTTTGTGTGCTGCTGCTTTATGAATAGGTGATATCGTTCATGTCTGTACAGAATGTCCTATCTTCGAGGGTAAAGATATAGAAGAAATATTAAATCAGGAACAAGTGTCCATTTGATACAGGATGCAAAAGTGGAAAAGTATTGAATGAGGAAGTGGGAAAATCATTAACTGTAGGAAGGGAACTGATTTCATAAAAGTTAGAAGATTCAAAGAAAATAAGTTAATGAGCCTTGGCTATATGTAGATTGGGTTATTAGAGAAAATGAGAGAGGAGAGGGCAGATGTTTATGCTGTAATTTGTCATTTTATGCTTAAATATGCACCATGGACTCAAAGCTAGCCATGTTAACATCTTACTCTATTCAGGGAGAAGCTGAGTAAGTCTATTACAAACAAGTTGATTATACATTGTTTCTTGATAAATTTACCAACAGGTTGGTTAGGAAAATAAAGCAGCACATTGCCAAAGTGAACCTGGAGCATGGATCAGTACAGCACAGAATAGCCCTTCAGCCCATGATGCTCTGCCAACCTTTTCAAGGTTCAAAGTGAATTTATTATCAAAGTAAATATTTATCACCATATACCTCCAATGTGCAAAACAAAAAACCGTGCAGAAGCAAAGAGAAAGAGAAAAAATAATAATAAAAAATAAATAAGCAACAAATATCAAGAACATAAGAGTAAAAGTCCTTGAAAGAAAGTTCATAGGTTGTGGCAACAGTTCAGTGAGTGGGCAAATGAAATCGAGTGAAGTTAGCTTTTTGGTTCAAGAGCGTGATGGTTGAGGGGTAATAACTGTTCCTGAACCTGGTGGTATGGGTCCTAAGGGTCTTGTACCTTCTTGCTGATGGCAGTAGGGAGAAGAGAGCATGGCCTGGACGGTGGGGGTCCTTGATAATGAATGCTTCTTTCCTACAACAGCACTCTGTGTAGAGGTGCTCAACGGAGGGGAGGGCTTTACCCATGATTGACTAGGCCGTATCCACTACTGATTGTAGGATTTTCCATTCAAGGGCATTGGTGTTTCCATACTAGGCCATGATGCAACCAGTCAATATACTCTCCACCACACCACACATCTATACTAATTTGTCAAAATTTTAGAACTTAATGCCGAATTTTCACAAAGTTCTAAGAAAGTAGAGACTCTGCCATTCTTTCTTTGTAATGACACTTACATGCTGGATTCAGGAAAGGTCCTCCAAAATGGAAACTCTGAGGAATTTAAAGTTGCTGATCCTCTCCAACTCAGATCCCTCAATGAGGACTGGCTCATCTACACGAACCTACTTTACAATCAATTTTACCTTTCTCTCCTCCATAGCCTTCCATTCTTCTTTCAGCCATATGTCTATCTAAGAGTATCTTAGCAACACACATGAGTAGATTTGAAAGGTGGGAGAAGGGGGAGAGAAACACCAGGTGATAGGTGAAACTTGGAGGGGGAGGGATGAAGCAAAGAGCTAGGAGATTGATTGGTGAAAGAGACGGAAGGCCATGGAAGAAAGAAAAAAGTGGAGGGGGGAGGGAAGGAGCACTAGACGAAGGCAATGGGTGGGCAAGGAGATAACATGAGAGAGGAACAAGGGGATGAGAAATGGTGAATGGAGGATAGAGCCATTACTGGAAGTTGGAGAAATCAATGTTCATGCCATCAGGTTGGATTATCTTAATTGTCCTTAATATATCAGGCTCTATCACCACCCTGGCACTGCCTGCCTGACTCTTAACACTCTCTGCGTGAAAAGGCTATTTCTAACATCTCCCCTAAGCCTTAGACCAAAAGGCTATTCGGTCCATCAAGCCTGCTCTGCCATGGCTGATTTAGTAAACATCTCAACCCCATTCTCTTGCCTTCTTCCCATAAAATCTGACACCTTTTTACATAACTATTCTACTTCACATTGCAATTTGTACCCCACATCCTGGGCTACTGTTCAGATGCCTGTGTATAACTCCCATCAGGGTCTTTTTACCTTTGCATTTTCTTAACTCTATATATAAGGATTCTACAACTTCCAATCTTATCATTCTAATGATTTCATTTCATTTTGTGCCAACAGAGCCCTCACCCCCATTGCCTATCTGTCTGTCCTTTCAATACAATGTGTATCCTCGGACGTAGAGCTTCTATTGTGATCTTCTTCCAGCCACAACTCAGTGATGGCCACAGTGTCATATGTGCCAATCGCTAACTGTGCTACAAGGTCATCTACCTTATTCCATACTCTGCACGCATTCAAATATAACACTTTCAGTCCTGTATTTATCATCCCTTTAAATTTTGCTCCCATGTTACTAGAAGTTAAATTCTTACCCCTTTCTAAATTTTTTGTCTTTTTATTTATTCTGGAGACTTTTGTAATCTCTCCTGCACTGTCCTTCCCTTTTACCTAAACCTCCCTTTTCCAAACCCTCCTCCATTCACTTTATAAGGATATCCTCTGGTATTAGTCATTGTCCTGAGCTAAAAAGGCCATGGTTGTCCACTCTATCAGTGCCACTTATAATCTTATGCACCTATATTTCTCATAGGGCTGTAGCATATCCTCAGTTAACATCCAGGACATTTGTTATCGCTTTCTTTACCATGAACAGGATCAAATATTCACCAAGAAGAGAAAATAACTTTAAAGTTCAAAGTAAATTTTACTATTGAAGTATATATCTGTCACCATATGCAATCTTGAGATAATCATTTTCCTCTGGGCACACCCAGCACATCTATATCAGGATCAGTGAAAGTTCATCCAGAGCGCAGAAGAAAACAAGCTGTACCAATGCATATATAAATAAATAGCAATAAGTAACGAAAACACGAGATAATGAGATAAAGAGTCCTGAAAGTGAGATCAATGGTTGTGGGAACATCTCAGTGGATAAACAATTGAGTATAGTTACCCTTTTTATTCAAAAACCTGCTAGCTGAGGCATAGTAACTGTTCTTGAACCTGGCGGTGCAATTCCTGAGGCTTTTGTAGCTCCTCCCTGATGACAGCAGTGAGAAGAGAGCACGGGTTGGGTGGTGGGGATCTCTGATGATGAGTCTCTGCTTTCCTATGACAGTGTTCCATGTAGATGTGCTCAATGGTTGGAAGGGCTTTACCCGTAATGCACTGAGCCCAATCCACCACTTTCTTCAGTATTTTTCATTCTAATGCATTCTGCGGCATATCACCACAATAGGACAAAGGCAGACTCAATCTCAATGGCTCTCCACACAGCTTTAGACTACCTGCATAACACAAACACCTGCATCAGGATGCTGTTCATTGACTATTGCTCAGCATTTAATACTATCATTCCCACAATCCTGATTGAGGGAAGTTGCAGAACCTGGACCTCTGTAACTCCCTCTGCAATTGGATCCTTGACTTCCTAACCGGAAGACCACAATCTGTGTGGATTGGTGATAACGTATCTTCTTCACTGACAATCAACACTGGCACAGCTCAGGGGTGTGTGCTTAGCCCACTGCTCTACTCTCTATATACACATGACTGTGTGGCTAGGCATAGGTCAAATACCATCTATAAATCTGCTGATGATACAACCATTGTTGGTAGAATCTCAGGTGGGCGTACAGGAGTGAGATATGCCAACTAGTGGAATGGTGCCACAGCAACAACCTGGCACTCAACATCAGTAAGACGAAAGAGATGATTGTGGACTTCAGGAAAGTTAAGATGAAGGAACACATACTAATCCTCATAGAGGGGTCAGAGGTGGAGGGAGTGAGCAGCTTCAAGTTCCTGGGTGTCAGGATCTCTGAGGAGTCTAACCTGGTCCCAACATATCGATGTAGTTACAAAGAAGGCAGGACAGCGGTTATACTTTATGAGAAGTTTGAAGAAGTTTGGCATGTCAACAAATACACTCAAACTTCTATAGTTGTACCGTGGAGAGCATTCTGACAGGCTGCATCACTGTCTGGTATGGAGGGGCTACTGCACAGGACCAAAAGCTGCTACAGAAGGTTGTAAATCTAGTCAGCTCCATCTTCGGTACTAGCCTACAAAGTACCCAGGACATCTTCAGGGAGCGGTGTCTAAGAAAGGCAGCGTCCATTATTACGGACCTCTAGCACTCAGGGCATGCCCTTTTCTCACTGTTACCATCAGGTAGGAGATACAGAAGCCTGAAGGCACACACTCAGCGATTCAGGAACAGCTTCTTCCCCTCTGCCGTCCGATTCCTAAATGGACATTGAATCTTTGGACACTACCTCACTTTTTTTTAATATACAGTATTTCTGTTTTTGCACTTTAAAAATAAAATATTCAATTTATGTAATTGACTTATTATTATTACATTACTTTTATTTTATTATTATTATTTTATATTTTTTTTCTCTGTTAGATTATGTATTCCATTGAACTGCTGCTGCTAATTAATAAATTTCACGTCACATGCTGGTGATAATAAATCTGATTCTGTTTACATACTAGAACATGATGCAGCCAGTCAGTACATTCTTCACTACACATCTATGGAAGTTTTTCAAACTTTTAGATAACTTGATATTGAGGAAAGCCTGCAAACAGAACAAAAAGTTGCACCTTTACACACATACTTTAAGCTGAGGAACACAGATGCAAGAAAGAGAAATGAGTGTGATAATGTACAGCTGGAGGGTGAAGAAAGGAAGTAATTTGTTCAGTGTCTTGCCACAAAGGTTGTTCACATTATGCCAGAGAATGTGAAGTGCATCTGGCTGCAGCTCCTTGAAGACCGTGTTAAGGATCTGGAGCAGCAACTGGATGACCTTCGGCTTGTACAGGAGAGTGAGGAGATCATCAATTAGAGTTACAGGGAAGTAGTCACCCCGAAGTTGCAGGAGGTGAGTAGCTGGGTGACTGTCAAGAAGAATGGAAATGTAAATAGGCAGTTAGAGCAGAGCACACTTGTGGCCATTCCCCTCAAAAACAAGTATACCACTTTGGATACTGTTGTAAAAAAAAATACTTTTTATAACAATGATAAGTGAGGCACAGAGAGATCTGTATTTACTGACAGGTATCTTTATTGTTTAAACTGACTAGTACATGAATTCATACACTAATTACCTTGTGTTCACCCGCTAAGTATCCCTGACTCTCCTGAATAGTCAAGGAATAGCAAAGATATTATCCGGCAAAGGAGTTTATGCTGGCCAGGCATTCTTCCTTGTCCCAGTTCACTCACCACGTGTTTCATGCAGGGCTGCTCATGCTTGCATCCACTTTCATATCCATTCCTTAGCAATTCAAATATCGCATTCCAGTGTCATTGGCCACAGGTTATGTATCTGTCCTTTAACAACTTGTTATTGGCTCTGCTCCAAGCCACCATCCATTTATTGCCCACTTCCCATCAAGTGACAGTGGATAATTTATGGCTCTTTGTTCTCAAACAGCGACGAGCTCAAATCACTCCAGGCAGGCCCCAACTCCAACATTCACAATCCTGCATATTATAGCCAACCAAAGAACATCTCGCAAAGAACTTGTTACTTGGAAATGATCTCCAGTCCAGCACATTACCTGAAGTATCATTGTGTCTTCTTTAAAACATTGATCAAGCCCAGCATGTCAAGCTCACAAAATGGAGAATAGAGTGTCTTCACAAAATGGTAGCCTCCACTCCCAGGCTTGCAACAAAAACAAAGGCAATTAGTCTGTTTGCTTCCACTGAGCTTGATTCATTTGAATTCACCGATTTGTAGACTGTCATTCCTACTGGCCAACAATACTTTTGTGGGGAATGACCTCCCAGGGGAATACCATAGGCATACAGGCACTAGTAGTGCAGATAAGAAAGAGAGAGAGAGGAGCGGTAGTGATAGGGGACATAATAGTGAGGGGAACAGACAGGAAATTCTGTGGACGTGAACGGGACACCGGATGGTATGTTCTGTCCCAGGTGCCAGGGTCAGGGACGTCTCAGGTCCCATCCACAACATTTTGGAGAGGGAAGCGGAGCAGCCAGATGTCTTGGTACATAGTGGTACCAATGACATAGGAAAGAAAAGCAAAGGGGTCTTCAAAAGAGAATTTAGAGAGCTAGGTAGAAAGTTGAGAAGCAGGACCTCCCAAGTAGTAATTTCTGGATTGCTGCCTGTGCCACGCGCCAGTAAGGGTAGAAACAGGATGATTTATTAGGTAAATGCGTGATTGAGAAGCTAGTTCAGGGGGCAAGGCTTCAGGTTCTTGGATCATTGGGAACTCTACTGGGGGAGGTATGACCTGTTCAAAAGTGACAGGTTGCACCTGAACCCAAGGGGGACCAATATTCTTGCAGGTTCATTTGAGCTGTTGGGGAGGGTTTAAACTAATTTGGCGGGGGGGGGGGGATAAGACCGATGGTAAAAAAGTAAAGATAGCGTGCAGTCAGACTGTCAGGAAGAGCAGGTCGGTGATGGGAATAGTTTCAGTCAACAGGCTGAGTATCAGAACATTAGGGATGCAGAATCAGAAAAGATAGCAAATGCGGTAATCAAGGTGTTGTATCTAAATGTGCGTAGTATAAGAAATAAGGTGGATGATCTTGTTGCAGTATTACAGATTGCCAGGTTGTAGTTGAGAGCTGAATGTCCAAGGTTACACATTATGTCAGAGGAATAGGAAGGTAGGTAGAGGGGGTGGTGTGGCTCTACTGGTAAAGAATGGCCTCAAATCCATAGAAAGATGTGATATAGGATTAGAAGATGTTGAATCCTTGTGAGTTGAGTTTAAAAACTGCGAGGGTAAAAGGATGCTGATGGCAGTTATATACAGGCCTCCCAACAGTAGCTGGGAGTTCGACCACAGATTACAACAGGAAACAGAAAAGGCGTGTCAAAAAGGCAATGTTATGGTAGTTATAGGAGATTTTAACATGCAGGTAGATTTGGAAAATCAGGTTGGTGATGGATCTCAAGAGAGTGAGTTTGTTGAATGCCTAAGAGGTGGCTTTTTAGAGCAGTTTGTCTTTGAGCCTATGAGGGGATCAGCTATACTGGATTGGGTGTTATGTAATGAACTGGAGGTGATTCGGGAGCTTAAGGTAAAAGAACCCTGAGGAACCAGTGAGCACAATATGATTGAGTTCAACTTGAAATTTAATAGGGAGAAAGTAAAGTCTGATGTAACAGTGGAGTAAAGGAAATTACAGTGGTATGAGAGAGAAGTTGGCCAAAGTAAATTGGAAGGAGCTGCTGGCAGGGATGTCAGCAGAGCAGCAATGGTGTGTGTTTCTGGGAAAAATGAGGTACATGCGGAACATATGTATTCCAAAAATGAAAAAAATACTCAAATGGTAAAATAGTACAACCATGGCTGACAAAGAAAGTCAAAGCTATTGTAAAAGCAAAAAAAAGGGCATGCAACAAAGCAAAAATGAGTGGGAAGATAGAGGAATGGGAAGTTTTTAAAAACCCACAGAGAGCAACTAAAAAATATGAAAGCAAGCTAGCAAATAATAACAAAGTGGATATTAATTTTTTTCAAGTTAAAATAAAAGAGAAATGAGAGTGGATATAGGACTGCTAGACAATGAGGCAGGAGGAATAATAATGAGAGACGAGATGGCTGATGAACTAAATGTGTATCTTCCATCAGTCTTCACTGTGAAAGACACCCATCAGTATGCCTGATGTTGTAGTATGTGATGGAAGAGACGTGGGTGCAGTTACTATCACAAGAGAGAAGTGCTCAAAAAGCTGAAAGACCTAAGATTACGTAAGTCACCCAGTCCAGATGAACTGCACCATAGAGTTCTGAAAGAGGTAACGTTAGAGATTGTGGAGGCGTTAGAAATGACCTTTCAAAAATCACTGGGCTCTGCCATGGTGCCAGAGGACTGAAAAATTGCAATTGTCACTCCACTCTTTAAGAAAGGAGGAAGGCAGCAGAAAGGAAATTATAGACCAGTTAGCCTGACCTCAGCGGTTGGGAAGATGTTTGATTCAATTGTTAATGATGAGGTGATGGAGTACTTGGTGACACAGGACAAGATAGTACAAAGTCGGCATGTTTTCCTTCAGGGAAAATCCTGCCTGACGAACCTGTTGGAATTCTTTGAGGAGATTCTAAGTAGGACTGATAAAGGGGATGCAATGGATGTTGTATATTTGAACTTTCAGAAGGCCTTGGACAAGGTGTCACATATGAGGCTGCTTACCAAGTTAAGTGCCCATGGTATTACAGGAACCTTACAACATGGTTAGAGCATTAGCTGATTGGTAGGAGGCAGCAAGTAGGAATAAAAGGATCCTTTTCTGGTTGGCTACCAGTGACTAGTGGCGTTCCATAGGGGTCAGCGTTGGGACCACTTCTTTTTATGCTGTATATAAATGATTTAGATGATGGAATAGATGACTTTGTTGCCAAGTTTGCAGATAATATGAAGATTGGTGGAGGGGCAGGTAGTGTTGAGGGAACAGGTAGGGTGTAGAAGGTCTTAGAAAGATTAGGAGAATGGGCAAGAAAGTGGCAAATGAAATACAATGTTGGAAAATGCATGGTCATGCACTTTGGTAGTAGAAATAGATGTACAGACTATTTTCTAAACAGGGAGAAAATCCAAAAATCTGAAATGCAAAGGGACTGGGGAGTCCTTGTGCAGAACACCCTAAAGATTAACTTGCAGGTAGAGGCGGTGGTGAGGAAGGCAAACAACATGTTAGCACTCATTTCAAGAGGTCTAGCATACAAGAGCAAGGATGTAATCCTGAAGCTTTATAAGGCACTGGTGAGGCCTCACCTTGAGTACTGTGAACAGTTTTGGGCCCCTCATCTTAGAAAAGATGTGCTGACAGTAGAGATGGTCCAGAGGAGGTTCACAAGGATGATTCCAGGAATTAAAGGGTATTCATATGAGGAACTTTTTTGACGGCTTTGTGTCGGTACTCGCTGGAATTCAGAAGGATGAGGGGGATCTTATTGAAACATTTCGAATGTTGAAAGGCCTGGACAGAGTAGATGTGGAAAGGATATTTTTCATGGTAGGAGAGTCTAGGACAAGAGAGTATAGCCTCAGGATAGAGGGGTGCCCTTTCAATATAGAGATGCAGAAAAATGTCTTCAGGCAGAGTGGTGAATTTGTGGAATTTATTGCCACAGGCAGCTGTGGAGGCCAGACCATTGGGTGTATTTAAGGCAGAAATGGTTATGGAGAGAAGGCTGGGAACTGGGGTTGTGGAGGAGGGAAAAAAAAGGATCAGCGATGAATGAATGGTGGAGCACACTCAATGGGCCAGATGACCTAATTCTGCTCCTATATCTTATGGTCCAAGCCACATATCATAAGTATTCAGTGGAATGCAGGAAAGTATTCCACTTTGGAGGAAAGTTTTATTGTGACAAATGAAATTTGACATAAACTCACAAATGAGAATAGCAATTTTATATAAAGGAAGTGCACAGGGAATTTTTTTCTGCACTTTTATTCTGCATGCAAGCTATCTAGCAATCAGAATTGGATAAAACTACAGTGGGGAAAAATGGCAAGCCTATGGAGAAAAAGCTGATGGGAGCTACTAGAGACTTCTTTTGACGGAGAGCCTGTATCAACAAAGTAGGCAAAATGGCTTTCTTCTATGGCAACCTTTCAGGTAGATGTGCTCAATGGTTGGGAGGGTTTTACACGTGAGGTACTGGCCGAATCCACTCCCTTTTGTAGGATTTTCCACTCAAAGGCATTGGTATTCCCATACCAGGCCGTAATGCAGCCAGTCAGCAAACTTTCCACCACACATCTATAGGAGTTTACCAAGGTTTTCGATGACATGCTGACTCCCCGCAGACTCCTGAGGAAGTAGAGGTGCTGTTGTGCTTTCTTCACAATAATATTTATATGATGAATCTCAGCCAGGTCCTCAGAGATAGTGACGCCCAGGAATTTAAACTTAGTGGCCCTCTCTGCATTGGATCCTCCAATGATTAGTGAGTCATGGACCTCTGGTTTCCCTCTCCTGAAGTCTACAATCAGTTCCTTGGTCTTACTGATATTGAGTGAGAGGTTGTTGTTGTTACATCACTCAGCCAAGCTTTCAATCTCCCTCCTGTGTGCTGATTCATTACCCCACTTGATGCAGCCCACAAACTTGTATGTGGTGTTGGAGATGTACTTGGCCACACAGCCATAGGTGTAATGTCAGGAGAACAGTGGGCTAAGTACACATCCCTGCGGTGCTCCTGTGCTGATGGAGATTGTGGAGGAGATGTTTTTGCCAACCTGAACTGACTGGGGTCTATAAATGAGTAAATCCAGGATTGCAAGGAGGTATTGAGGCCCAAGTCTTGGAGTTTACTGATTAGTTTTGAGGGGATAATGGTGTCCCGAGAATAGTGAGCCAGATACACTCATGGTAAATTAGTTAGTGTGATAACATGGATGCAGCTACTATATGAAATAAAGTATTCATCTGGGTTTAGCAAGGAAGCTTTTAAAGAGCACAATTTTTGTGTAAACAAAATCTATAAAAAGCTGATCTGATTTTGTTTTGAAATGGTGTACTGTAATAACATAGAAAACAACTATGGTGTGGTAACTTGTTGAAGAAAATACAATAAGTACCCTTCTAGACTTTTATTTGTTTTGTTTAAAATTAAAAGAGAACCGTGTAATCAGACCACTGACATAAATCTCCCTCAAAATGAGCGTCAATGTCAAGTGCGTTTTGAAATTAACAGAACTATTGTTAATGTTCAAAAAGCCAGCAGAAGTATGTAATTAAGGGTAGGAGGGAGGTGTGTACAATCTTTAGAAATACCCATCAATGGCACTGAAGCTATTATGGATGCAGACTGCATGACTGGAAATAGAACTGTTTCCTATTGAAATAAAATTCCCTGTTGAAATTCATCTGGGCTCCTTACTATCAAGGAACACCTACAGTATATATTTGTGAGTGTTTGTTTATAATGTTACATATCGGAATCAGAATTGGGTTTAATATCATCAGCATATGTTGTGAAATTTGTTGGTTTTATGGCAGCTATAAAAGGCAAGACATAAATTTAAAAAATTGAATTACAGTATATATCTAAATGTAATACTTAAATTAAATAAGTAGTGCAAAAATTAGTGAGGTATGTTCACGGTTTCACTGTCCATTCAGAAAATGTAAGGATTAGTTTTTTATTTGTCACAAACCAGAGCACCCAGGGGAAACCTACGCAGTGACCACGATAACTACAAACTCCTTACAGAGAACCGCAGAAATCAGATCCTGATCACTGGAGCTGCTACACTACCGTGCCACTCAATTTGCGTTGCAAGTTGACAAGTGCTACAGTCTGGGTCATGCTGGTCCCAGCTGGCATCTCATGGTTACCTTCTCCCACATCTCCAGCCCCAGTCTCGCCTCCACAATCAATGATTGGGGGCTGCATGATTTCCGAAGTTTCTGAGGCCTATCCACAGCAGCAGTATTGTGAGGCACAATGCACCTCGTCAGGCAGTGCAAACTGTGGCTTGGCCATGGATTGCCCTATGATCCTCCAACTGTTTCTACTGATTTGACGTATTCAGGAACAAAAAAATTAAATAATACAAAAGTGGAATTCTATAACTTCACTCAAAAGCACAGTTACTTATTGTAAAATATTAAATCATGAAAATGGATTAAGTTAACCAAACCTTTGTAATGAAGATTAATTGTCCCATTCTAAAGGCTGCCCATCACTATAAGTTACAGTGGAGACACAGTAAGACCATAAGACATAGGAGCAGAATTAGGCCATCTGGCCCATCGAGTCTGCTCCACCATTCAATCATGGTGATCCTTTTTCCTATCTCCTCCTTAACCCCAGTTCCCGGCCTCCTCCCCGTAACCTTTGATGTTGTGTCCAATCAAAAACCTATCAAGCTCTGCCTTAAATGCACCCAATGACCTGGCCTCCACACCTTCATGTGGCAACAAATTCCACAAGTTCACCACATTTTGGCTGAAGAAATTTCTCTGCATCTCTCTTTTGAAAGGGTGGCCCTCTATCATGAGGCTGTGCCCTGTTGTCCTAGACTCTGTCACCAAGGGAAAGATCCTTTCCACATCTACTCTGTCTAGGCCATTCAGCATTTGAAAGGTTTCAATGAGATCCCCCCTCATTCTTTTGAATTCGAGCATGTACGGACCCAGAGCCATCAAATGTTCCTCATATGATAACCCTTTCATTCCTGGAATCATCCTTGTGATCCTCCTCTGGACCACCTCCAGTGCCAGCACATCATTTCTAAGATGACAGGTCCTGCACCTTACTCATTTTTCCCAGAAACAGAAGCCATTGCTGCTCTGCTATCATCTGTGCCAGCAGCTCCTCCCAATTTACTTTGGCCAGCCCTTCTCTCATACCATTATAATTTCCCTTACTCCACTGAAATTCTGCTTCATCAGACTTTACTTTCTCCCTATCAAATTTCAAGTTGAACTCAATCATATTGTGATCACTGGTTCCTAACGGTTCTTCTACCTTAAGCTCCCTAATCAGCTCTGGTTCATTACATAACACACAATCCAGTACAACTGATCCCTAATAGGCTCAACGACAAGCGGCTCTAAAAAGCTATCTCTTAGGCATTCAACAAACTCACTCTCCTGAGATCATTTACCAACCTGAATTTCCGAATCAACCTGCATGTTAAAATCTCCCATGACTACCATAACATTACCCATTTGACTTACCCTTTCTATTTCCTGTTGTAACCTGTGGTCCACCTCCCAGCCACTTTTGGGAGTCCCATGTATAGCTGCCATCAACATCCTTTCACCCTTGCGGTTTCTTAACTCAACCCACAAGGATTCAACATTTTCCGATCCTATGTCACATCTTTCTACTGATTTGATGCCATTCTTTACCAGTAGAGCCACACCACCCCTTTTGCCTACCTTCCTATCCCTCCGCGATAACTTGTGACGTGTAAATAGCAGATGCTGGAATTTGAAGCCACAAACACTCTGCGGGAGGAACTCAGCAGGTACAGGAAAAGAAATTGTCAATGCTTCGGCCAAAACCCTGCATCAGGACTGATAATGGAGAGGCAAGATGACCAGCACAGAGAAGAGAAGGGGAGTGGCAAGAAAGGAATTTGAGGTGAGCAATGTGTTTTGGAGGTGTGTAAGATGAGATGCAGGTAGTGCCAGGTAAGGGAGGGAAGCAGGATGGTGTTGGAAGACTCCTGCTGGAGGGAAATCAGCAGGAACACAGAATTCTACCAGTGCTGGATTTAGATAAGTAAAAGAGGTGAGAATGGGAACTACTGGAGAAGAATGGAAAGGTGAATGACAGCTTTAACTGCAGAAAGGTGGTGCGTGGGAAAATCTCTGTGTGAAAATGGGACCAAGATGGATGAAAGGGGTTGTGGGAGAGTGGGATGGGGGACAAAAATAGGACAGGGTGATCAGAAGGAGAGAGGGGAGGTGAGAGGAAAATAGAAAAAGAGGTGGGGAGTGTTTGCCTAGAGTAGGAAAATGCAATATTCAAGGCATTGGGTTGTACACTATCCAGGCAGAATATAATGTGTTTCTCTTCCATTTTGTGTTGGGCCACATCCTGGCAGAAGAGAAGGCCAAGAGTGGACAAATCAGTGTGGGAATGGAAGGAGAGTTGAAATGATCTGCAACTTGAGCTCAGGATAGTCATTGTGGACTGAGCATAGGTTTCTGCAAAATAGTTATGGAGTCTGCACATGGCCCAGCCAATGAAGAGGCCATACCCAGAGCATCAAATGTAGTAGACAAGGTTGGAGAAGATGATCCTTAGTTGGTGACTCCACCAATGAACACCAGACCATCATCTCCCACACTCTCACAAACCTCTTCACATCAGGAGATCTCTCCTCTTCAGCTCTTTAACCTGATAGTGTCTCAACTCCCCCATTCCCTCTTCAGCCTCTTACCCAAGATCCACAAATAGAACTGTTTTGGTAGACCCTTTGTTTCCATCTGCTCTATTCCTACTGAACTAATCTCCTCATACCTCAACTTCATCTAGTCTCCCCTTACTTACATGTCATCTCTCACCCATCCTCAGGCAGCCTCAGAATCTTTTCTTGCCACTACCCTTCTCCTCTATACTGGCTACCTCGTTGCTTCGCTTTTAGTCCTGATATAGTGCTTCAACCCAAAATGCCGAGAATTTCCTTCCTCTCATAAATGCTGCTCGACCCATTGAGTTCCTCCAGCAAATTGTTTATTGCTCTAAATTGGAAAGCAGTCTTGAGCTCAGATGTACCCACACTTGGCTTCTGGCATATTTCATACATCCACGGGCCTGGAAGTAAAACAGGCTGCAACTATCCAGCAGTTTCTGCAGAGCTATTAGGCAGCTGCCAGAACATTACAGCTCAGTGTTTCCCATATAGATGACAAGATTCAATTTTATAGTCTTTCTAATATTGCAAAATTATTTTTCCCCTGTGTATTCTTTGGCAGCCAAATTTACCACTCCTCCTCAGTGAT
This sequence comes from Mobula birostris, assembly GCF_030028105.1. Classification (NCBI taxonomy): domain Eukaryota; kingdom Metazoa; phylum Chordata; class Chondrichthyes; order Myliobatiformes; family Myliobatidae; genus Mobula; species Mobula birostris. The sequence goes on along the minus strand of NC_092375.1, from coordinate 176,056,858 downwards.
GTTATTACTTCCTGAAGCTCAGATGATGGATGCTTCTACAGAAAACTTATTTGATGTTATATCAGAATCAGGTTTATTATCACTGGCATGTGACGTGAAATTTGTTAACTTAGCAGTAGCAGTTCAATGCAATACATAATCTAGCAGAGAGAAAAAAAAATAAAACATAATAAATAAACAAGTAAATCAATTCCATATATTGAATATACTTTTGAAAATGTGCAGAAAGACAGAAATATTGTACATTAAGAAAAGTGAGGTAGCGTACAATGCTTCAATGTCCATTTAGGAATCGGATGGCAGAGAGGAAGAAGCTGTTCCTGAATCGCTGAGTGTATGCCTTCAGGCTTCTGTACCTCCTACCTGATGGCAACAGTGAGAAAAGGGCATGCCCTGGGTGCTGGAAGTCCTTAATAATAGATGCTGCCTTTCTGAGACACCGCTCACTACTTAACAGGCTAGTACCCAAGATGGAGCTGACTAAATTTACAACATTCAGCAGCTTCTTTCAGTCCTGTGCAGTAGCCTCTCCATACCAGACAGTGATGCAGCCTGTCAGAATGCTCTCCATTGTACAACTATAGAGATTTTTGAGTGTATTTGTTGACATGCCAAATCTCTTCAAAATCCTTTTCTTGTGGATGTACTCAATAAATTCATATAGAATAACCATAGACCACTCCAACCTGGGTCTTCAACCAGTGTTCAAAAGACAACAAACTATGCAAATTCAAAAAAAGAAACAATAATAATAAATAAATAAGCAATAAATATCGAGGACATGAAATGAAGAGTCCTTGGAACTCATCAGACCGAGCTGCATTTGTGGGGGAAAGAAATTGTAACACAAGCGTGTGTAGATGGATCTGGGACAACTCCATGTCCATTCCTTCGACCTACTAAATTCCTCCTGCAGTTTGTTCTGGCTCAGAAGTTGCATATTTTGAGGGGTGATTACCTTTGGGTCCTAAGGTAGAAGGAGTCAATTTTAGAAAACCTTGCACATTTATTTTTCAACATATTCCCCTCCTACATGTACACACTTAGTCCAGCAGTCGTGGAGCATACGGCTCCCTTCTTTGTAGAAGTTGGCATCTTGGACCTCCAGAAAGTGGTCCACAGCAGGAGTGATTGATACGTTCTTGGCCTAAGGTAGAAGGAGATGAGTTATACAGCTCTCATTACATGCACACGTGGTTCAGCTCTTTGAGTGATTATGCAGAAAGTTTGAAGTTAATAACTTCACCACCACCACCGCCACCACCCAGGACATGTTCTCTTCTTCATCAGGAAGAAGGTACAGGAGCCTCAGGACTCACATCACCAGGTTCAGGAATAGTTATCATCCCTCAACCATCAGGCTCCTGAACCAAAGGGAATAACTTCACTCAACTTACCCCATCATTGAAATGTTTCCACAATCTATGAGCTTACTTTCAAGTACTCTTCATCTCATATTCTCGATATCTATTGTTTATTTATTTATTATTATTTAAGTTGGTGCAGTCTTTCATTAAGTCTGTTATGGTTATTATTCTATTGTGGATTTATTGAGTATGCCTGCAAGAAATTGAATCTAGCGTTGTATATGGTGGCATATATATACTTTGATAACAAATTTACTTTGAACTTTGAACATATGCCTTAGGTGCTTTCTTCTTATTCGTCTTTAGAAATTCTTAAACAAAGTTTTCCCTCAAAATCAATGTCGTTTATCGTCTTTCATTGCTAGATCAGAATCAAGGGATCAGAAGGGGAAAGAGTGAGTAATTTCAGGTTCCTGGGTGTCAATATCTCTGAGGATCTATCCTGGGCCCAACATATCGATGCACCTACAAAGAAGGCATCATAGGAAACCCCATCAAGTGCCTAGGGAAATGGTATGATGACAGCTTGAAGGATGTCAACAACAGCAGATGCCTGGAGCAACAAACAACAGAAAGGCTAGTAAAGATCGACAAATCAGGTTTACCAGGAAAGTTTAAGGCATGGATCTTCCAACATGGGCTCCTACCCAGACTAATGTGGCCAATGATGCTGTATGACATCGCCCTGTCAATGATCGAGGGCATGGTAAGGAAGCTGAACTGGTATGTGAGAAGGTGGTTAGGAGTACTACAGTGCTTCTCTTCAACAGGGCTATACAGCAAGTCAGACAAGCTCTGGTTACCCCTCTCCTCAGTTGTAGAGGAATTTAAGGCAGGGAAAGCACGCTCCATCATGACCCTCAAAGACTCCAAGGACGACAAGATCAGTGAAGCAGGAGTCAAGATACAGAAAGGGAGCAAATGAAAGGCGGCAGAGGCGGTGGAAGAAGCAGAGTCCTGACTTCGCCACAGAGACGTTGTCGGAATAGTGTGTAAGGGCAGACAAGGCCTAGGATGGGAGTCAACAATCAGGTGTAAGGAGTCCAACCCTAAGGACAGATGGCACTTGGTCCAGCAGGAGATAAGGAAGAAAGAGGAGGAGGCTAGATATGTGCGAGCAGTGGAGATGGGGAGTCAAGGGACCTGGACAAAGTGGGTAACAGAACAGTGTCAACAGTGTTGACATGGGATGACATATGGAAATACACAACTTTCCAATTCCAGTTCTTACTGAGGGCTGTGTACGATGTATTACGAACTCCAACAAACCTGCGGAACTGGGGAATAACAGAAGACCCAATGTGCCATCTGTGCCAGAAACCAGCCAATCTAGAGCATATTCTTCCTTCATGTCAGGTTGCCCTTTCCCAGGGATGGTACAGATGGAGACCAGGTTTTTGAGAGCACTCGCCCACACTTTGGAGACAGAGAGGGAAAAGTACCACAAAAAGGAGAGCCAACCAAACTTCATCAACTTCATCAGGACCGGGGAGCATGCTGCAGCACAAACAATCGTAGAGACGGTATCCTGAGCATGACAAAGGACTGGGAGATGAAGGTCGATCTTGAAAAGAAGCTGCTGTTCCCACCAATAGTAGAGACCACACTTCAACTTGACGTTCTACTATTGTCAGAGAGTGCAGAGAAGCTCGTGGTGATAGAGCTAACAGTACCATGGGAGACCCGATGCCAAGAGGCTCACGAGAGGAAGCTTGCGAGGTATGAAGACCTGGTGGCAGACTGCAGATGGCAAGGCTGGCAGACGTGGAACTTCCCTGTCGAAGCGGGGGCAAGAGGATTTCCCGCCATGTCATGCTGGAAGATGATGGCAGCTTTAGGGATACAAGGGAGAACCAGGAAGAGGGCCATTAACACCATGACCCAAACAGCAGAGACAGCATCCAGTTGGTTTTGGCTGCAAAGGAACGATAGTAACTGGATGTCTGACCGTCGGGGGTAGAAGACTGATCTTCTGCCGTTCCACCATCCTGAGGATGTTCCGGGTTAGGGAATGAAACGTCTGAAGACGGATGGACCCGGCTGATGACTCGACGGTCCAGCAGCAGAAACATCACAGCTGTTTAAGGTAAAAAAGAAGCTGGATTATGGCCACATGGCTGATTCAATGTTTGTCACAAAGGTCAAGTATAATATAAATAACACCTACACATATTTTGAGATCATTAGTGATCGCAGAGGGGCATAGAAATGTCAGGCTGCATTTGTAATGGTCACAATGGCAAGCATAATTGATAATTTAACTATCGTATGTAAAATTTATGCTATACTTCTTGTACGGCATGATTAAACTATGTATCTGCCTTCTGTTTTAAAAGTGATCAGTCTTATCGGAGGAAAGCCCGCTGCTATAAGCATTATTTATCATTAATATTATTTGAAATGTTAAATAAAGCAGTACTTGCTTTGATATTGTCAGACAAATGGAGATGTAAAATAATAAAGTGAACATCCATTTCTGTATTAACTGGCAAAAATAAAAAGTAAGTCCATCATCCTAACAATATTTAACAATGCACACATTTCACATGATTGACCTCATATAAATACTTCACAACACAGTCCTATTTCTACAATGTCTTCTGTGCTTTGCTTGGTAATCACATTGCAACCTTTGTCACAGCTAAATGTCCTCATTTTTAGTGCAGACCAATGATTCTGTTTCTGATCATTTACGCTGCTGATGCATTTGAAAGTTCAGACTGAGCTGTGACCATTGTAGTCACAGGTGGAAAGTTGGCAAAACAACACAAGAGCAATTTTTTTTAAAAGTTGAATTGTTGGAAATATGCTAATATAATTAGGAATTGCATGGGAAATGAATTCAAGGTTAATTTAAGAAAATAATCATTTAATTTAAAAATGTGAAATTGACATCACAAATAAAGAAACATGGTATCATTTCAACCTTTTTATATTGTTTGTATTAATCCAATAGAATTTCTTTTGGATTACACTTCTTTGGTTTACAATAAATTTGGATTAAATGGATGCATAGTAATTTTAAAAGTGATGTATTTTGTGTTATCTTATAATTTTATATTTTATAGTTATTTTATATGTAATATGTCTGGGTTATACTTTGCTTGGAGTATCAAAGTATCATTGTTGTTATCTGCTATATCTGTTATATAAGTCTGGAACATTGAAAACTATTTTAATTTTTGTCTCCAGTTTCTCAAAGCCTCCAAAATACTGTATGGTAGGACATGGAAATATGTAACCATTTCATTGGAAGCATTATACCATTCCATGTTCAACTGTAACATTCAGTGACAAATGCGATAAGAAAACCAGTAAAATGTAGTTGAGAATTATAATGAAAGTTGCACAACAGTCAATAATGATATTCAGATTATAATTTCTTGTCACGTGTATTGCTCAAAAGAATTTCATCACCAATGTGAAAATATAAGCTCAGAAGGGAAGGAGGAAAAAGAGGAAAGCAGTAGTGATAGGGGATTCGATAGTTAGGGGGACAGATAAGACGTTCTGTGGAAGAGATGGAGAATCCCAGATGGTCTGGTGCCTCCCTGGTGCCAGGGTCCGCAATAACTCGGACTGAGTTCTCAGTATTCTCAAGAGAGAGGGTGAGTAGCCAGATGTTGTGGTCCATGTAGGGACCAATAACGTGGGTAGGAAGAGTGAGGAGGTCCTAAAAGGTGATATTAGGAAGTTAGGCGCCATGTTAAAGGACAGGACCTCCAGGATAGCAATCTGAGGATTCCTACCAGTGCCACATGCAGGCGGGTTTAGAAATAGTAAGATAGCGCAGATCAACACGTGGCTGAAGACATGGTGTAGGAGGGAGGATTTCAGATTTATAGATAATTGGGCAGTTCTCCAGGGAAGGTGGGACCTGTTCTGGAGGGACGGTTTACATCTGAACTGGAGGGGGACAAATATACTTGCAGGTAGGTTTGCTAGAGAGGCTCCAGTGGATTTAAATTAGATACAAGCGGGGAGGGGAACCAGAGTGTAGGACAGATGTAGGGGAGAAGGAAGAAAAAGAAAATAGCAAAGTTGTTTGCACTGTTAGTGATAAACAGAGGGTAAGAGGTGGAAAATTTCTTAAATTAATTTATTTTAATGCTAGGAGCATTATAAGAAAGGTGGATGAGCTTAAAGCATGGAATGATACCTGGAAGTCTGATGTGGTAGCTATTAGTGAAACGTGGTTACAGGAGGGATGTGATTGGCAACTAAGTATTCCTGGATTTAATTGCTTCAGGTGTGATAGAATCGGAGGGATAAGAGGGGGAGGTGTTGCATTGTTTGTCAGAGAAAATATTACAGCAGTGCTCTGGCAGGATAGATTAGAGGGCTCGTCTAGGGAGGCTATTTGGGTGGAAATGAAGAATGGGGAAGGTGTAGTAACACTTATAGGGAGGTATTATAGACCACCTAATGGGGAGCGAGAATTGGAGGAACAAATCTGTAAGGAGATAGCAGGTATTTGCAGTAAGCACAAGGTTGTGATTGTGGGAGATTTTAACTTCCCACACATAGCCTGGGAAGCCCATACTGTAAAGGGGCTGGATGGTTTGGAGTTTGTAAAATATGTGCAGGATAGATTTTTGCAGCAATACATAGAAGTACCAACTAGAGAAGAGGCAGTGTTGGATCTCCTGTTAGGGAATGAGATAGGTCAGGTGACGGAGGTCTGTGTTGGGGAGCACTTCGGGTCCAGTGATTACAATGCCATTAGTTTCAATATATTTAGATTTAGATTATGAAGACATGCAGTCCTCTTTTATTGTCATTTAGTAATGTATGCATTAAGAAATGATACAATATTTCCTCCGGTGTGATATCACAAAACACAGGACAGACCAAGACTGAAAAAACTAACAAAACCACATAATTATAACATATAATTTAACATCAGTAGTAGGTAAGTTAATGGAGGGAGTACTAAGAGACAGAATCTACAAGCATTTGGATAGACAGGGGCTTATTAGGGAGAGTCAACATAGCTTTGTGCGTGGTAGGTCATGTTTGACCAATCTGTTGGAGTTTTTCGAGGAGGTTACCAGGAAAGTGGATGAAGGGAAGGCAGTGGATATTGTCTACATGGACTTCAGTAAGGCCTTTGACAAGGTCCCGCATGGGAGGTTAGTTAGGAAAATTCAGTGGCTAGGTATACATGGAGAGGTGGTAAATTGGATTGGAGCAACACACATCAAAGTTGCTGGTGAACGCAGCAGGCCAGGCAGCATCTGTAGGAAGAGGTGCAGTCGACGTTTCAGGCCGAGACCCTTCGTCAGGACTAACTGAAGAAAAAAAATTGGATTGGACATTGGCTTGATGGAAGAAGCCAGAGAGTGGTGGTAGAAAATTGCTTCTCTGAGTGGAGGCCTGTGACTAGTGGTGTGCCACAGGGATCAGTGCTGGGTCCATTGTTATTTGCCATCTATATCAATGATCTGGATGATAATGTGGTAAATTGGATCAGCAAGTTTGCTGATGATACAAAGATTGGAGGTGTAGTAGACAGTGAGGAAGGTTTTCAGAGCCTGCAGAGGGACTTGGACCAGCTGGAAAAATGGGCTGAAAAATGGCAGATGGAGTTTAATACTGACAAGTGTGAGGTGTTGCACGTTGGAAGGACAAACCAAGGTAGAACATACAGGGTTAATGGTAAGGCACTGAGGAGTGCAGTGGAACAGAGGGATCTGGGAATACAGATACAAAATTCCCTAAAAGTGTCGTCACAGGTAGATAGGGTCGTAAAGAGAGCTTTTGGTACATTAGCCTTTATTAATCGAAGTATTGAGTATAAGAGCTGGGATGTTATGATGAGGTTGTATAAGGCATTGGTGAGGCCGAATCTGGAGTGTTGTGTTCAGTTTTGGTCACCAAATTACAGGAAGGATTTTAATAAGGTTGAAAGAGTGCAGAGAAGGTTTACAAGGATGTTGCCGGGACTTGAGAAACTGAGTTACAGAGAAAGGTTGAATAGGTTAGGACTTCATTCCCTGGAGCGTAGAAGAATGAGGGGAGATTTGATAGAGGTATATAAAATTATGATGGGTATAGATAGAGTGAATGCAAGCAGGCTTTTTCCACTGAGGCAAGGGGAGAAAAAAAACAGAGGACATGGGTTAAGGATGAAGGGGGAAAAGTTTAAAGGGAACATTAGGGGGGGCTTCTTCACACAGAGAGTGGTGGGAGTATGGAATGAGCTGCCAGACGAGGTGGTAAATGTGGGTTCTTTTTTAACATTTAAGAATAAATTGGACAGATACATCGATGGGAGGTGTATGGAGGGATATGGTCCGTGTGCAGGTCAGTGGGACTAGGCAGAAAATGGTTCGGCACAGCCAAGAAGGGCCAAAGGGCCTGTTTCTGTGCTGTAGTTTCTATGGTTCTATGGTTCTATATAGTTACAACAGTGCAACAATACTGTAACTTGATGAAGAAGTCCATGAGCACAGTAAAAAGTTCAAAGTCTCTCAAATGTCCCACATTTTACACAGACGGGAGAAGGAAGAAAAACTCTCTCTGCCATACCCGACCACTGTCCAACTCTGAGTCATCCGAAAACTTTGAGCCTCCAATCAGCTCTCCGACACCAAGTACTGAGTGCCATCTCTATCAGAATGATTGGACCTCAATCTCGGTCGCCAACAGCAGGCAAAGCCGAGGATTTTGAGGCCTTCCCTCTGAAAGATTCCCGATCACATGGTAACAACAGCAGCAAACTGGCGTTTCAGAAATTTTTCCAGATGTTCCTCTGTGCTTTCAAGTCCGTCTCCATCAATTCAGAAATTGTCCACGGCCCCTATTTAACGGATACGATATCATTTTTCACTGGAGGACTGGGCACGCACAACGCGCTGCTCTCTCTCCACCCGACTATTTATGTACAAGGATAGGTCTGGACACAGGGTTGTGATTTTTGATTGAAGAAAGGCTAACTTTGAGGAGATGCGAAAGAAATTAGAAGGAGTGGATTGGGACAATTTGTTTTATGGGAAGGGTGTAATAGAGAAATGGAGGTCATTTAAAGGTGAAATTCTGAGGGTACAGAATCTTTATGTTCCTGTTAAGTTGAAAGGAAAGGTTAAAAATTTGAGAGAGCCATGGTTTTCAAGAGATATTGGAAACTTGGTTCAGAAAAAGAGAGATATCTACAATAAATATAGGCAGCATGGAGTAAATGAGGTGCTCGAGGAATATGAAGAATGTAAAAAGAATCTTAAGAAAGAAATTAGAAAAGCTAAAAGAAGATATGAGGTTGCTTTGGCAACTAAGGCGAAAATAAATCCAAAGGGTTTCTACAGTTATGTTAATAGCAAATGGATAGTGAGGGATAACATTGGTCCCTTAGAGAATCAGAGTGGACAGCTATGTGTGGAGCCAAAAGAAATGGGGGAGATTTTGAACAATTTCTTTTCTTCGGTATTCACTAAGGAGAAGGATCTTGAATTGTGTAAAGTAGGGGAGAAAAGTAGGGAAGTTATGGAAACTATGATGATTAAAGAGGAAGTACTGGTGCTTTTAAGGAATATAAAAGTTGATAAGTCTCCGGGTCCTGACAGGATATTCCTTAGGACCTTGAGGGAAGTTAGTGTGGAAATAGCAGGGGCTCTGACAGAAATATTTCAAATATCATTAGAAACGGGGATGGTGCTAGAGGATTAGTGTATTGCTCATGTTGTTCCATCGTTTAAAAAGGGTTCTAAGAGTAAACTTAGCAATTATCGGCCTGCAAGTTTGACGTCAGTGGTGCGTAAATTAATAGAAAGTAGTCTTAGAGATGATATATATAAGTATCTGGATGGACAGGGTCTGATTAGGAACAGTCAAGATGGATTTGTGTATGGAAGGTCATGTTTGACAAATTTTATTGAATTTTTTGAAGAGGTTACTAGGAAAGTTGACGAGGGTAAAGCAGTGGATGTTGTCTATATGGACTTCAGTAAGGCCTTTGACAAGGTTCCACATGAAAGGTTAGTTAGGAAGGTTCAATCATTAGGTATTAATATTGAAGTGGTAAAATGGATTCAACAGTGGCTGGATGGGAGATGCCAGAGAGTGGTAGTGGATAACTGTTTGTCAGGTTGGAGGCCAGTAACTAGTGGTGTGCCTCAGGGATCTGTACTGGGTCCAATGTTATTTGTCATATACATTAATGATCTGGATGATGGGATGGTAAATTGGATCAGTAAGTATGAAGATGATACTAAGATAGGTGACGTTGTGGATAATGAAGCAGGTTTTCAAAGCTTGCATAGAGATTTAGACCACTTAGAAGAGTGGGCTGAAAGATGGCAGATGGAGTTTAATGCTGATAAGTGTGAGGTGTTACATTTTGGTAGGACTAATCAAAATAGGACATACATGGTAAATAGTAGGGCATTGAAGAATGCAGTAGAACAGAGTGATCTAGGAATAATGGTGCATAGTTCCCTGAAGGTGGAATCTCATGTGGATAGGGTGGTGAAGAAAGCTTTTGGTATGCTGGCCTTTATAAATCAGAGCATTGTGTATAGGAGTTGGGATGTAATGTTAAAATTGTACAAGGCATTGGTGAGGCCAAATTTGGAGTGTTGTGTACAGTTCTGGTCACGAATTATAGGAAAGATGTCAACAAATTTGAGTACAGAGAAGATTTACTAGAATGTTACCAGGGTTTCAGCACCTGAGTTACAGAGAAAGGTTGAACAAGTTAGGTCTTTATTCTTTGGAGCGTTGAAGGTTGAGGGGGGACTTGATAGAAGTATTTAAAACTATGAGGGGAATAGATAGAGTTGGCGTGGATAGGCTTTTTCCATTGAGAGTAGTGGAGATTCAAACAAGAGGACATGAATTGAGAGTTAAAGGGCAAAGGTTTAGGGGTAACATGAGGGGAAACTTCTTTACTCGGAGAGTGGTAGCTGTGTGAAACGAGCTTCCAGTAGAAGTGGTTGAGGCAGGTTCGATGTTGTCATTTAAAGTAAAATTGGATAGATATATGGACAGGAAAGGAATGGAGGGTTATGGGCTGAGTTGCAGGTCGGTGGGACTAGGTGAGAGTAAGCATTCGGCACGGACTAGAAGGGCTGAGATGGCCTGTTTCCGTGCTGTAATTGTTACATGGTTATATGGTTATAATTCAGTCCAGTACGTATATCATGTGAATATGCACAGAGACTGTAGGACATGCAGAGGTTAGTGTGTAGACTCTGTGAATGATGCAGATCACTCACTTCCAAGCTTTCATCAAGAGATGATGTGAAGCCTGCTTTCACTGCACTTCAATAAGACCATACTACAGCGGGCTGTAGCTAGAGAGTATGAGATGTCAAACATCGAGCCGTTAAGTACTTTATTGGTTTTTGCTTATCGCAATCTTCCTCACAAATAAAAGCCCCCATTTCATTTGTCAGCAGGTAATCATGCTATCTAATTGCCGGAGTTATCCATTTTTCTCCATCACTGTTATCTCACTACCTACTCAAATATATTGCGTGTTGTTACTTGATCGTAGGAGCTGCTGGTGCATATCACAAGTCCTGGTTATGCGACCACTGACGCCAGGCAGACAATCACTGAAGAGTATTGATAATGGCTGCGGTCACCCGTCCTGTGAAGACAATGATCAGAAAGCGGCAATGGTAAACCGCTTTTGTAGAAAAATTTGCCAAGAGCAATCTTATTCAAAGACCACGATTGCCCATGTCAGACGACACAGCAAACAATGGTGATGATGATGATGTTACTTGGCGAAGTTACATGACTAAATTTTCAGCACCCAATCATACAGCCGATGCATACTATTCTTCCTTAATAACACAAATCTTTAGGGTTAATAATAACACTGAATTGTACAATCCTTGTATGGCCATGCTGCAGGTTTCAACAAGTTGGATTTGCAATTCTTTTGGTAACATATGCAAGCTTTCCACTTATCATTGTTGTCTCATAATTACAAACACATGGATAATGTGTAGTATCCAAGACATCTTCAAGGAGCAGGACCCCACCACCCAGTACATGCCCTCTTCTCATTGTTACCATCAGAAAGGAGGTACAGAAGCCCGAAGGCACACACTCAACAATTCGGGAACAGCTTCTTCCCCTCTGCCATCCGATTCCCAAATGGATATTGAACCCATGAACACTACCTCATTTTTTAATACACTATTTTCAATTTAACTATTTTGAATACATATATGTACTTATTGCAATTGATTTATTTTTTCTATGTTACCATGTATTCCATTGTACAGCGGCTGCTAAGTTAACACATTTCACAACATATGCCGATGATATTAAACCTGATTCTGATTCTGATAATGTTGAGCATATGAAGCAAAATACACAACAAATTATAATTCATATTCTTGCACTGTGCTCTGCTCTTGTGAGGGCATCCTGAAGCACCCCTATTAACTGTGCTTTTGAAGAGAGAGAGAGAGAGAGAGAGAGAGAGAGAGTTATTTACCACTGATAGCTTGTTTGTAAAAGAGAGAGAGAGAGACGAAGATTAACTGTGGGACTGTCACTTTAAGAAATGAGAACAACCTGGTTAACTGTTGGATTTCTGCTGGAGTTGAAGACAGCAACGAGCAGCTCTTAAGTTTCTATGGTGACCGAAGGCAGTGTTATTAAATGGACAATTGATGTTATGATTTTTGGCAGGTTGTTGATACTTGTTCAAAGCTTTTTGCCTGCTTGCATTTCTTCACAGACAAAGGAAGGAGGGATTATTTGAGTGACAGTTGATGCTCAGCATGAGAAGATAAAATAGGAGGTCAAATGATACAGACCTCAGACACACGTTTGGACACTGAATGAGCATTGTTGGGCCCCTAGAAAAAGTGGATTTTGGAGGATCGATCAGGCAGATCGATCCATCGCTCTTGCAGTGGAAAGAGGAAAAGGGTTGACTGGTGGGGAGTTGTCCATGTGTCCACCCTCGCCTGGGGGATAGCTCCACCACAGAAAACCGGTCCCCTTTGTTAAAGTCACAGTCGGTGACTTCTAAAGGATTTCGAAGGACCACGAGAAGATTGACAGTTTCAGCTCATCAGAAGACTCAAATCTCTCTCTCTCTCTCTCTCTCTCTCTCTCTCCATCACTACTCAACTCAATACCACGAACTGAACTGAACTGAGCTTTATTCATCATCGTAAGACTGTATCTTTTTACCCCTAGACTTAAAGAAACTTGGTTTTCATACATACATTTCCACACTCACTGATATACTTACTTATATATACAATCATTGCTAACCTGTTTGATTTACCTACAATTACTGTATTGCGTAGTTACTAATAAATATTATTAGTTTATAGCAATACTGGACTCCAAAGTGTTTTCCATCTCTGCTAGTTCTTAATTCCCGTCACGGGGTTCGTGACAGCTCTAAAGGGATAGTTAAAGCTAATTTGATATTAACTTTCAGTTATTTATCTAAATTTCTGTTGAATGGGACATTATTTGCAGGACAATTTAGGCAGCATGGTGGTGTCTATGCCTCACAGCTTCAGTGCCCTTGGGTGCTGTTTGTGTGGAGTTCACGAGCTGTCCCTGTGACCACGTAGGTGTAACCCTCAAGTTCGGCTGGCGGCATTAGTCTCGGGGAAGACAGTCTCTGGGTTCACCAAACTCGTGAAATCTCATTTGTGTGAATGCTGCGTGATATGTTACCTTGTTACAAATCAGTACCACGAACTATCAGACAGTACACCATTTGCAATTAAAGGATTGAGCTTTATAATTCTTAATTTGACAATGGGGTTAGTAAAGAAAACAAAAAGATGAAGAGCCCACTTTAATGAAACAGTCTAATGTGCACGTTGGAGCTCACGGTTTCCCGTTCGTTAGTTCTCCATCGATTTCCACTGGCCATCGTCGACTCCCGGCCCCACTCCAAATCCACTCCATCCTTCAATCCACCACCTCTCGGTTCCGACATCTTCTCTCTCCATCTTCCGCCGAACAAAAGACCTCAAACAACTCGATCTCGGGCACACAATAAGAAAAAAAACCTCCCTTCATTGGACGGCAGAACATTCCAAAGCCCACGTTATCTCTAGTCATAAGCCAAACACTGCTGCTACAGAACAACTATTTCACTAGCGGTGAAACTTTTCCCAGGGCGTTACATGGGATTTCACCAGGTGCTCCGATTTCTCCTCTCATCCAAAAGATGAGTGGATTGAGTATTACTTTTTAACTGTAAATTGCCAGTAGTGTGCAGGTGAATGTTGGCATCAGGGCGGTATGTGAGGAGAATAAAGAATAATTAATGCAAACAGGTGCTTGTGGGTCAGCAGTGGCTCTTTGGCTAAAGGGCCAATTTCCACCCAGTATGACTGTATGATTCTGTAAGAGGCTGTATGTATGTATGATGCAGCTGAACCAGCTGAGAGTGGGACTACTTGGATAGCATTAGTAGAATGACTTTATTCTGCATTGTATCATTTTATGAATCTGATATGTTCAAAGCATGGTGCCTTTAAGTAACCCACCATAGACAGTCCCAAGCCTGACTGTGAAAAGAAGAGGGTTGGGCATGAGGTGAGCAACCCCATCACATAAAAACCTAGAGCTAGAAATACCAACAGAATCTCTAAAGACCTCATTCTTGGGAGAGGAAGGATCTTTGCTTAGAACACGTATGAAGTCACGTGGTGAAAGCAAAAGCCACAGTGCTGATCGGCCTTCCATTTCCCAGAACAGAGGGATCTGGTGAGCTGCTGTCAGCGGCCTCTGCCTCAGTAGAGGTGATGGGCTTAAGGAGAAGCATTTATACCTACTGCTTACTGCAATATATTCACTCACATTCATCCAACAGAAATTTTTACTTCACAGCACGTCAGTGTTTATGCTGCTTTACAATTTAATAATGAGTTAGATGTGCTTTTGTATAATTTTCCTGTCTCTGATTTGGTTTGTTCTATTTTTGTGTAAACTTCTCTTTGAAAACCTGATTGTCTCAGTAACAGTTAAGTATTTAAAAGAAGCAGTTACTACAAAGCAAGACATATATTTACTGTTTAATTACGAATATTGAGAAATGTCATGAACTAATGATATTTTAAATTACTCGTTAAATCACAGTAAATCAAGGTTTGGCTTCTATGTGCATGATTCCATTTAGGACAGCGGTTATCAAGTTGGGGAATATATTGATAGCGGCCACATTTATTATGGCACATTTTGTCTAAAGTCAATACCTTAATCACAGTTAATGTTTAATCATAAATATTGATTTTAATTACCATTAAGTGATTTGAATTTCATTTCATTGCCTCTATTTTGGGAACTCGTCTTGATTTCCTTTTTATCAGTGTTCCAAAAATTGATTATTTAAATAATTCAACAGAAGAAAATTCATTATTGAGCAAGAACACAAGGAAATGAGAGAAGAATCTAGCCAGAAGGGCCCTCCCAGTTGCCCTGACATTCATTAACACCTTGACTAATACCTGTTGGCTTCAACCACTCTTTTGTGTCATCCTTAATTCCTTAACCTGTCTAATATTTATCTATCTCCATGTTAAGTACATGTAATGACCAGACCACCTTGACTACAAGGGGTAGAGTATTCCAGAGATTCACTACCCTGAGACAAGAAATATCTATGTTCTTCAGTTTTAAATGTATGATACCTCCTTTTGTTTATTTATTTATTTATGTATTTATTTATTTATTCATTCATTCATTCATTCATTCATTCAGATACAGCGCAGAATAGGCTCTTCTGGCCCCTCGGACCATGCCACCCCACAATCCCCCAATTTCATCCTATTCTAATCACGGGACCATTTACAATGACCAATTAACCTACCAACCAGTACATCTATGGATTTTGGGAAGAAACCAGATCACTCAGAGGTAACCACACAGTCATGGAGAGAACATACAAACTCCTTACGGAGAGCAGCAGGAATTGATCCCGCATTGCCTATACTGTAACCCCTTTTTAGCTTTGACCCTTGTTTATAACTCTAGCAAAGGTGAAAACATGTCGGCATCTACCTTGTCAAGCCTGCTTAGGATTTTATATGTTTGAATAGGTTATCTGTTACTCTCCTAATGCCTAGGAAAACTGATTTGCCTCTCTAGATAAAACCATCCTCTCTTGCATCAACTTCAACACTCCTTCAATTGTGGCGAGTCTTTGATTAACTGTTTCATCTAGAAGTTTCTTCATTAGTTCCATAGTTATCAGAGCTTCCTTCGATGTTCCAGGATCACCATCTTTTTTTTCCATTGCCGCCGGCACCTTTTCCGCTTTTAACTTCTCGTCCTCTGGTAAGCATTTTCAGTAAGTAAAAGTCGAAGTTCGATGATATATTTCTAACATAAATCGTTTAGTGTAGGTATAGGTGAAGTAAATAAGAGTGGTTACATGTTAAAAAGTAAAGGGTATGGAGTGACACCAAAGTACAGCTCACTCCATGGGCCCCCTTCAGGAAAGTTTCTTTAAAGTATTATCCCTTGTGATATGGATTTATGAAAGTTCCTCTATGTTATTTGAAATTACTCGATCTGTTATCTTAGGGATGTTTGCAATTCTCTCCATGGTAAGACTGATGCAAAATATTTATCTAATGTTTCTGTAACTTCTTTGCTTCCAGTATTAATTCATCAGCCTCATCCATATCTACACGGAGAGTTGTCGCTGGAAAGCAGCATCCATCATTAGGGACCGCCACCACTCGGGACATGTTCTCTTCTTCATCAGGAAGAAGGTACAGGAGCCTCAGGACTCACATCACCAGGTTCAGGAATAGTTATCACCCCTCAACCATCAGGCTCCTGAACCAAAGGGAGTAACTTCACTCAACTTACCCCATCATTGAAATGTTTCCACGATCTATGAGCTTACCTTCAAGTACTCTTCAGCTCATATTCTTGATATCTGTTGTTTACTTACTTATTATTATTTATTTCTTTTTTCATTTACACAGCTTGTTGTCTTTTGCACACAAGTTGAATGCCCAAGTTGGTGCAGTCTTTCATTAACTCTGTTATGGTTATTATTCTATTGTGGATTTATTGAGAATGCCTGCAAGAAGATGAATCACAGGGTTGTATATGGTGGCATATATGTACTTTAATAATAAATTTACTCTGAACTTTGAACATATGCCCTAGGTGGTTTCTTCTTATTTGTCTTGAGAAATCCTTAAACACAAGCTTTCCCTCAAAATCAATGTCATTTATCATCTTTCATTGTTAGATCGGAATCAAGGGATCAGTAGGGGAAAGAGTGAGTAATCAAGTTCCTGGGTGTCAATATCTCTGAGGATCTATCCTGGGCCCAACATATCGATGCACCTACAAAGAAGGCATGTATTTCTTTAGGAGTTTAAGGAGATTTGGTACGTCACTAAAGATACTTGCAAATTTTCACTGGCGTACTGTGGAGAGTACTCTAACTGGATGCATCATTGTCTGGTATGGTGGGGGCACGGCACAGGATCAAAATTAGCTGCAAAAAGTTGTGAGCTTAGTCAGCTCCATCAAGAGCATTAGCCTCCCCTGCACCCAGGACATCTTCAAGGAGCATTGCCTCAAAAAGGCGGCATGCATCATTAAGGACCCCATCATCCAGATCATGCCCTCTTCTCATTGCTACCATCAGGGAAGAAATATAGAAGCCTGAAGGCACACACTCAGTGATTCAGGAACAGCTTCTTCCCCTCTGCCATCCGATTCCTGAATAGACATTGTACCCATGAACACTACCTCACTATTCTTTTCTCTTTTCGCACTATTTATTGAATTTAAATTTTTAATATATATATATATATATATATATATATATGCTTCTTACTGTCATTTACAGTTTTTATTAAGTATTGCAATGCACTACTGCTGCATAACAACAAATTTCATGACATTTGCCTTTGATATTAAACCCGATTATGATTGTAAATCCTTAAATCTTCCCAATCTTCTGGTGTACCACTCAACCTTGCCACTTTATATAATCTATTTACTTTTCAATTTAACTCCATTATTGACCTACCTTAATAACTACAGGTTACGCCTCTTTCTCAGGGAATCGCTGTTTCTAGTTCCCTGCTGAGTACTATGGACCAGCAGTTTGAATATAGAACGTAGAAGTAGACAGCACAGGATCAGGCCATTTTTGCCACTGTTCATCTATTAATTTTTCTCCTGGCTTATTTTCTCATTTCATCATAGATATTTCCACCTTACTTAAGTTAAAGACAATGGTTGTGGTCCTGTGATGTTCTCCGTTGAATGACATCTGGAATTTTATGTTGTGGAGACTATCCTCTAGGGATCTTTAACCTCAACATCCCTTATTAATCCTTCTGCATTATTCATAACCAAATCTAAAATTGCCAGTTTATGAGTAGCTTCTAAAATACACTTAGTGGCTACTTTATTGGTTACATCCCGTACCTACTAAAGTGGCCATTGTGTACGTTCATGGTCTTCTGCTGCTGTAGCCCATCTACTTCAAGTTTTGACATGCTGTGTGTTCAGAGATACTTGTCTGCACACCACTGTTATAATGCGTGGTTATTTGAGTTACTGTCGCTTTCCTGTCACCTTGAACCAGTCTGGCCTTTCTCTGACCCCTCACATTAACAAGGCATTTTTACCCACAGAACTGCCTCTCACTTGATTTTTTTTTGTTTCTCTCTGTATACTCTAGAGCGGTTGTGCATAGAAATACCAGGAGATCAGCTGTTTCTAACACACTCAAGCCATTTGTTTCTAACGTGGTCAAAGTCACTTAGATCACATTTCTTCCCCATTCTGATGTTTGGTCTGAACAATAACTGAACCTTTTGACAATGCTTTTATGCATTGCGTTGCTGCTACATGGTTAGCTAATTAGATATTTGCATTAACATGCAGGTGTACAGATCTACCTTATAAAGTGACTGCTGAGGGTTTGTTTCAACTGTGTCCAAGTGAGGGCTTACAAATATATTCAGATACAACTTTGAATCAGAATTCAGGGTTAATATGTCAGCCTATTCAACAGTGAATCATAAGCATTGTTTGTGCTTAGTTTAGATTTTAACTACATATTTTGTGTTTTATTTAAACAGAATGCTGCTCAGTGCCTTTCTTCATTAGAATATTCTTTTGGAGTAGCAGTCCCTGAACGATAACTTGATATTTTGCTCTGCATTTCCTGCCTCTTTCTCATACATTGTTGATAAACGTTATTTATTTGTATGGTTCTTTATGCATTTTTTCTCTTGTAAAATGTCCTGTTTTAATTGACCAGATGGACAGACAATCTGGTCTCAAGCCTCTGCCAGTGTGATTTTGGCACATAGTGCCAAGAGTTGACTGCATCTGTTTCGGTGGGGGGGTCAAAGTTTTCTTCCCAGAAAGTACAGCTCAGTTTTAAATCTAAGCATTCGGAACCCTGGAGTCTTACTTTACATTGTTAAATATTTATTAACACAAATACAATATTAACAGCCACTGAACAGAAATATTCAAGAATCATCACTGCATTTAAGTACATAGAACCTCAGACTAGGTCATTCAGAAGATTGCTCCATTAGAAATAATGAGCAGACGTTGGCCATCTGGCCCTTTGAGTCTGATCTGCCACTTATCAAGATCATGACTGATCATCTTGTCACTCAGATCATGTGAAACTAATTCCTAATTGCTGTCAGTTCTTACATGTTCCTTAAATAAAAGCACAATTAGGGAACAATTTTAAATTAACTAAAATAATTAAATTAAGCCAGCATTGAAGTGGTGAATAACCAAAATTTATGAATCTGGATTATCCTTGGTTCAAATCCTACCTGTACTGAGATCAGATGGAATTGATTTTGGGCAGAGATGTGAAGTGACCACTGTTATTCATGGGCAGGAAAATGAAAGGATCCTGGCTTATGCTCTCAGTAAGTACCAAGATTAGTGAAAATCTGGAAAATGTATCTGGGTTAAACAAAAAGTGACAATGAAGCCTTAAGGTTTTTGTAAACCAATATAATCATGTCACTTATGTGCTTCAGGGTTGAAATTGACTGATCTCTCTATATTACTGTTTCTGAACCTAATGAATCTTCATTGCAATTCTTTTAAGTTAGGATATCCAACTTTGGCATCAGCAACTACAAATTGAAATCAAAATGTACACTAATTTCAGAAAAAGTAAATGTTTACACATAAATTGAATTGTATTGAATTCACTTAATTACTTACATCCTTCATATACATAAGGAGTAAAAATCTTTGCGTTACGTCTCTGTCTAAATGTGCAATGTGCAATTTATAATAAATAGTATGTACAACAGGACAGTTAATATAACATAGAAATACAAGTGTATCAGCATGAATTAATCAGTCTGATGGCCTGGTGGCAGAAGCTGTCCTGGAGACTGTTGGTCCTGGCTTTTATGCTGTGGTACCATTTCCTGGATAGTAGTAGCTGGAGCTGTTTGTGGTTGGGGTGACTCGTGTCCCCAATGATCCTTCGGGCCCTTTTTACACACCTGTCTTTGTAAATGTCCTGAATATTGGGAAGTTCACACCACTCTCTGCAGGGTCTTGCGAATGAGGGAAGTACAGTTCCCATACCAGGCAGTGATGCAGCCAGTCAGAATGCTGTCAGTTGTGCCCCTGTAGAAAGTCTTTAGGATTTGGGGGCTCATACCAAACTTCTTCAACTGTCTGAAATGAAAGAGGCATTGTTGTGCTTTTTTCACCACATAGCCGGTATGTACAGACCAAGTGAGATCCTCAATGATGTGTATGCTGTGAAACTTAAAGATGTTCACCCCCTCAACTCCAGATCCATTAATGCCGATGGGGATTAGCTTGTCTCCAATACTCCTTGTAGTCTACAACCAGCTCCTTTGTTTTTGCAACATTGAGGGAGAGGTTGTTTTCTTGACACCACATGCAAGCACAATGCGGA